>NW_026871359.1:0-232922 GCF_028564815.1 Eubalaena glacialis | reverse complement strand
TGGAAAACAAACCAAGCGGCTAGAAGGTGATCTGAGCTGTGGACGTGAAACCCACGTGCGAGGTGAGAGCTCCCACTGGACACTGGCTCGGGAGCTTCCACACAGGGGATGACCACACCAGTGCTTCCTGCCCGACCCCTCCATGCCTCCCTGGTGGGCACGGCTGGACCTGCGCTCCTCAGGATCCCCAACCCCGAGCCTGAAGGTCCGATGCTGGCAGGGCCTGGGGACGCGTGTGGTCACCCCACCAACGCTGCTTGGCTCCTCCTCCCCAGTGACCAGGGGAAGGCAGCCCCGTGGAGTATGAGGCCCTGCACAGGCAAAGCTCGCACACCCCCTCCTCAGGACTCCCGGCCCCGCCCTGCTTCCTCAGGCCCACCGTCTGCCCCTCCCAGTGCCCACATCCCACCGCCCCACATTCCTGGTGTGGACGTCCACATACACAAGCTGCTCCGTGTCCTCTTCCCACATGGGACACCCCCATCCCTGCTTCTTCCTAATGACGGCCTGGACCTCACCTGTTCTGGGCAGGAAGAGGGCTGAGGAGGAGGCCGGCCTGTCCTGTCTGCCTCCCAGGGGCCCAGACACAGGGTTCGGGGGCTGCTGGGCCTTGAGGTCTGGATGCTTCCAGGTGTGGGATGAACCTGCCACTGTCCACTGGAGCTGCCCCTTCCGAGATTCAGGAAACTGGGGGACCCACCAAACGGAGCCCATCCCCAGGCTCTGCTGCAAGTCTGCTCGGATTTGCTCTCCTGATCTTGAAGACAGACCTGCGGGAAACAGGGCCTGCGATTCCCATACTGACGGTGTTCTGTGGAATGTCCATTTTCCATTTCCCTTTCTACCCTGTTCTGAGGAAATTACTAGTCAATCCATGCTACCATCACCCGATAGTGACTGGGAAGCTGAGGCTCTGAGAAGCCAAGTAATCCAGCCAGAAGCACAGGTGTGGGACCACGGAGTGGGGTCTGCACCCGCCACCTGCCCAGGGGGACTGCCCACTCCCCGCAGCTTCCACACCTGTTCCCTTCACCCACACCCCCAGGCCCAGCTCACAGAGCCTCCTCTTGGGGGGATTCACTTACCTTCTTCTAACAGGATCCGTCTCACTATCGTGTTCTGGGATCATCCGGAAGGCTTGTCACTCTGACGCAGGTTCAGCCGCACATCACCAGGGCAGCTTTCTTGGATCACACTCACCACCTGCACGTCCACTCCCAGCTCAGACCCAGAAGAACCCCCTCGGCCCCGAGCCCCATGGCTCTGCCTGGGCTCCCACCTCCCCCTGCCTGGTCCGTCCCTCTCATGTCCCCTGCAGTGTCACCAGGAGCTCCCACCTGCCCCAAGCAGGCTGTCTGCTCTGTCCTGGGGAGACCTCCCTGGTGTCAGGAGGAAGACACAAGAGGTACCCGTGGGGCCTCCCTCACGCAGCACAGTGGCCAGCACCCACCTACTGACCTCATCACTCTGGATGGACAGGGGTTCATAGGGCCCGCAGCATCTCCTGGTTCTCATTTCATCCCAGCACCGCCCACAGGGAAGTTGCTAAGCAACTCTGTGCCGGCTGCACAGAGAGGACGCTCATACACACGCCCCCCTTCCAGCACCCGGGGCTCTCGTGGTCAGGCCCCTCCCAGGATATGGAGCTCACCTGAGCAGGTACCCAGCAGCCCATGGGGCTCTCATGGTCAGGCCCCTCCCAGGATATGGAGCTCACCTGAGCAGGTACCCAGCAGCCCACAGGGTTCTCGTGGGCAGGCCCCTCCCTGGATATGGAGCTCCCCTGGGCAGGTACCCCGGCAGGGCTGGGCACACAGGAACCGTGCACATAGCCCTCATTGCAGAGCACCCCCAGCTCACCTGTTGCTCAGAGCTGACACAGAGCACCTCAGAGCAGGGCTTGAACTAACAAACAGCAGCTCCGACAGGTCTGTGACCCTGGGCTTCACTCTGTGTGGCCTCTCTCCGCCTGGTCTTCCAGGGGTTTCCACTGCAGCCGGGGCACCAGGCTTCTGTCTCCACCCACCACCCCTCCTCTCCCTGACTCCTGAGTTCCTCTCATTAGGAGAGGGTCTTCTTGAAGTTGTCTCCCACTCATGGACCAGATAAAATGATTAGAAAACAAGCCAGGGCTGCCGCCTCTTGTCTATCCTGACTCTCAGGACCCTACACCTGTTCCTTGGACCTGGCCGGTGCAGCAAGGCCCATTTTCTGCAACTCTGAGCCCCTGAGGGGCGAGGATTGGCTGACCTGGGCAGCCTGACTCGGCCGGCCAGCCCTCCACAGGTGTGCCTGGGTTGAGGTCAATATAAATACCCCTCCAGGCAGCAAAAGCCCCTGCAGCTGTGCCTGACGCCATATTCTCTGCCCCGTCAGCAGTCTCGGGGCTGGGCTGGTGGGAGGGAGTAGGGCCCACGGCTCTATGGGTGGCCCGGTGTGAGTGGGGCTCTGCTGGACTTTCTGCAGGAGTTGCCGGGCTGCCACCTGCTAAAGAAGAGGATGTGTCACCCATACCTGCTGCTGGAATTTCTACCCGGGCAGAGGTGAGGAAGGAAAAAAGCAGTGGGGGCTGGGACAGGAGGGGTACCTCAGGCAGGGAAATGGAAAGCTTCCAGAAGAGTGCCCGGGGCCAGGACCATCCTGGCTGGCCTGCAGGCACCAAGTCGGCCTGCGTGTTGTCGCTGGTGTGACTCCAAGCCCCTTCCTCTAGGCTTTGAAGTCCTTGCATACATTCAGGTGTTTTACCTGGGAAGGGTGGGAAAAGTTCAGCAGCAGTTGGCCTGGGGCTCAGCTCACGTTTACTCAGAGACGCCTCCTCACGGTCCCCCAGCTTTGCAATGAGGACGCTCCTTGTGTGGGGGCTGCTGGCTGCATGGGAGACGATTCCCCACCTGTGACCAACTTCAGAATTGTTTACCACTGGAGCAAGTGTCCTGATAGGGTTTTCATCTGTGTAACTAGTGGGTTCTTAATTAGCAACGTGAACGGTGATAACAGAGGTCCTGAATCAGGATGGAAATACTTATTTTATGCATGTACAGGCGTAAAAACCTGGGGAGACCGTGTGCAGCCGGCACCCTTAGGGTTGGGCTTCTGACTGACTCCTCAACGTTCTGGTGTCCAGCCATTGCTTTAGGATTTCTGGGGCCCAATGCTGACTCTAAGGGCTCTACAATCCAGCCTCTGTTGGCCTTTAATGAGACCCACACTTCCAGGATCCTACAGAGCAGGGTCTGTGTGACCGTTCTGTGGCTTCTGTAACAAATGACCACAAGATGGGTGGTTTAAAACAACAGGAATTCATCCTCCCCCAGTCCTGGAGACCAGACATCTGAGATCAAGGTGTTGGAGGACGGAAGTCTCTCCAAAGGCTCCAGGATAGGGTTCTTCCTGCCTTTTCCAGCTTCTGGGGGCTCCAGGCGTCCCCAGGCCTGTGGCTGCATCCCTCCCGTCTCTGCCTCTGTCTTCACGTGGCTTCTCTAAGTCTGTGTTTCTCTTCTTTTGTTTCTCATAAGGACTCTCTCAGTTGGATTGAGGGCCACCCTAACCCAAGATGACCTCACCCTGAGATCCTTAACTACATATACAAAGACCCTTTTCCCAGATATGGTCCTGTTCACGTGTTCTGGGGGGGCACATCTTTTGGGGTCAGCATTCAACCCATTGCCTGTGTATAAAATAACCCTCATTTTAGGAGATTGCCAAGGTCCCGTATAGACTGGCACAGACAGCAGCCATGTGGGTGGGGGTCTGGGGAGAATGAGGACCCTGGAATCACCTGGAAGGGATGAAGTCCTGGCAGCATTAGGTGAGCTCTTCCACCACGGGCCCCGTGGAAACAGCCACTCCACTCTGTCCGTGGAAAGGGACCCAGTGCCGAGTCCAGAAGTGGTTACCTTGCAAAGCTGGCTCTTCTGGGATTTCATCATCAATAGCATCATGTAACCAGGAACTACGGGCTTGGAGGAGTCACTCTCTGGCACATGATGACAGCACTGTCACTTTAGGCTCATCAAGCCTAGAATAGGGATGTTTGAAGGAGAAGAGTTTGGGAGATTGTGAAGCTTGGTTGTCAAGGAAACTGAGCAGGTTTGTCAAGGTTGTCAAGGAAACTTCTCCCTTAAACTGACGGCAGGGCTGGGAGAGCTGAACTCCAGGGATCTTTTAAAGGGGCTGCTCTGAAGCACCATCACCTGAGAGGTGGTCTCACCATGAGCTGGGGTTTGAGAAAAGTGTGATGAGATTAAGCCTGACTTTCTGTGACAGCTGGGGAGGGGTTTGTAAAGCACCTTGGCTTTTAAGGCAGAAGTTTGTTGCTGGAACAAAGTGTCTCCCAAAACTGGGCTGAAGCTCAAGCTGTCTCTTTCCCCTTCTTGTGAGAGTCCAGGGCAGGTGGGTGTCAGGTCCCAGGCTCTGTCCCCCTTGTTTCTCCTCCCTGCTTCCAGGTGAGGGCTCCAACCAGCAGGGTGGGGTGACCAGGTGGGCATCATGCCCTCCGTCCAAGGATGCAGGCTGGCCAAGGCCCTCACCACCTCCACCCCTTCCCCTTGGTAACACGAGACACTACGCCCTAGCTGTAAGGGGTGGGAAAGCTGGGAGGTGCAGGGTAGCTGTGAACAGGAAAAAGGGAAATGGGTTCTGATGGGCAGCTGCGCGGCCCTGCTGTGAGGGTCGCCCAGACGCTAGCGCACAGACTCTGGATCCTGTGAAGCTTCGATGCTTTGTGGTTCTGGAAATCCTATAGGAGACGGTCCACAGCAGGTGAAGCTAATGCTCTCAGTGGAGGTGGTGAAGCTAAAGATCTGCAGTTCAGACCGAAGGTGCCGATGTACATACAGGACAAAACCATCTCGTGTGAATGGACTTCAGGCACGTTTAACATGAATGCAGTCATGTTAATGCCTAGCATCTTCTATCTTGTGTCTCTCCTCAGGGTCCCCCTCCTCAGATCCTGAGGATCCTGTAACTCACGTACAGGGGGATGGAGAGTGGGCTCTGTCCAGTCTGAGCCCTGAGTTACCCTGCATGTGAGTCTGCTCAGGACCTCCATAACAAATACCACAGACTGGGCAGCTTGAATAACAGGCCTATCTCCCAGTCCTGGATGCTGTCTGAGATCAAGGTGTGTGCAGACTGGCTTCTCCTGAGGCCTCTCTACTTGGTGCTTAGACAACCATCTTCTCCCCAGGTCGTCATGATCTCCCCCTGTGCCTCTCTGTGTCCTAATCTCTCCTTGTAGGACACCAATCCTATTGGATTAGGATCCACCCTAGTGACCTCATTTTTACCTTGATCACCTCTTTAAAAATCCCATCTCCAAATACAGCCACATCCTGAGGTCCTGGGTGTTAGGGATTCAGCATGTGAATTTGTGGGGACATGGCTGAGCCTATCCCATCCTCCTTAGGAGCCAAGTGTGCCTCGGTCCTTCCTTCCCTCAAGTCACACGAGGTGATGTAGTGGCTCAGGGAGAGGCCACTCGTGCAGAGTCTGTGTCCCAGCTGGGGAGCCCTTCTCTGCTCTCTCTGATCAGGCAGTGGCCGTGCCAGTCCCCTCCTGAGGTGAGCAGTTCTGGGGTTTCCTGCCATGTCGCCTGGCCAGCTGAGGTGCTCACTGTCAGGGAACCCAGGAGCCAGCAGCCTCGTGGGGATGCCAGGGACTCTCAGGGCCTTGGCAGATGTCTCTCCCAGCAGATACCCTAGTGGAAGTGGGGAAACATTTGGGGGATTACAGGTGGGAGAGAGTCACAGTCTCGTTTATGCTTCAGAAAGACCACGTTGGGGTGGGATGTGAGGTGCACCGTGTGGGCAGGGAGTTTTACCAGGGCCTGATGGAGGAACCAGGCACAAGATCGGGCTTGGGCCAGGGCTGTGGGTGTAGAGGTGAATTAGTGTGGGAACTGGCCACAGACTGTTGTCGAAATCTCGGCTTCCCTGTGCACCGAGGCCAAACAGAAATACGGAGACAGGGATTTTGGAGGAAGAGAGAGATGGCTTTATTCTTCTGCCAGACAACAGGGAAGACACAGCCAGCTAGCGCCTCAAGAACTGGGCACCCCTCCTTGAGAATCAGGGAAGATTTTATACGTGGCGCTCTCGCAGTCCGGGGTATAGGATGAGGATCAAAGTAGTGAAGGTCTTGCATTCCTCCTTTCCTTTGCATTATTTCAAAACAGTCATAGCTGGCATCAGGCTGCCCGGTAATTGGGGTCCGGCAGTCTGGTAATTGCGTCCGTTTGCCTCTGGTTTATCGACCAGTGACCTTGTTTCTGAAATGCAAAAACTATAGGGGGTGACTTGTTATGAAGGGCGTATAGAATGTAAGTGCTGGACATAATAAGGTTAGGGAGTGAGAGGCAGGGGATGTAACTCACACAGAGTTAGGGGTGATGGGTGCCGAATGTAAATGACATAGCGTCAGGGAGTGAGGTTAGCTTTGTAAAGTACACATCTAGTTACTACAAATTAGTGACAAAGTAAAACAAGGAGTGATTAATTCTTTCAGGCCAGATTATGTTTCTTCTCTAGCCTATTCGCTGTTCCCTTTGTTTTCCTTGTTCTCAGGGGAGGGAAAACTTCATTTCTATTTTTGCTGCAACAAGACTCTGGAGGAGCAGATGACAGTCAGTGGGGCACAAGGAGAGTGGGAGCCTGGGAGACCCCAGTGTTACCAAACGAAACTTGGGTCCGCTTGCCCGAGTGCAGTAAAGCCAGTCTACTGACACCGGGTGTGGTGAAGGGAAGTGCAGCTTTAATTGTAAAAGTGCCAATACAAGGAGGCCAGGCGGCCTGTGCTCTAAAACCCCAAACTCCCTGAAGGATTTCAGCAAAGGAATTTTAAAGGCCAAGTGATGGAGGGGGGTCGCAGGGTATGTGATCAGCTGGTGCACAATTCTCTGGTTGATGGTGAGGTAACAGGCGGTTAACACTCTAAATTCTTAGGCACCAGAAGTTCCGGGGCTACCTGTTCATGATCATCAGGTAGTTAATTTCTTCCGTTTGGTGGTGGTTTCAGCATCTGTAAAACAACTCAGGAAGCGTGCATCAGATGCTGTTATCCAGGTACTTCAGAGAGGAGCTCCAGCAGAGGATGTGGGGGAGGGGTCTGTCCTGGGAAGGCCCCGTAGGGTCCTGCTCGGTTACACCCGGTGCCTGGGCTCAGCAACCTGGGAAGGTGGGGCTGCTCCTGGGTGTGGAGACCTGCAGGATCCTGGTCCCCTGAGTGCCCTGTTAGCCCCCAAGGTGAGATGGGGGTGCAGTGACTGGACAGAGGCGTCTGGCCTGGGAGAGGGGTCCAGGCTGGAAATGTCACGGGACTCATCGCAGGGAGGGAGAGGAAAGGCCAATGGGGGCAGGTAGGTCACAGCAGACTATGTGCAGGTGATTGCGGTCCTGTTGGAAGCAACTCAGAGCCAGAAAGGAGTGGCCGTCAGGGGCTCAGCTCCATTCTCTTGTTCCTTTGTAAAACCGCTGTGTCAGAGTTTGAGACACCGCCAGGAGACGTCTGGGCCCAGTGTTGCCATGGCTTCATCAAAGGGGCCCAGGGGGAACACAGAACCACTGCAGGCCCTGCCCATGTCCGCACTGGGAATGAATCCCATCGGGGCTCCTGGGCTCACAGACTTGAGGGAACCTCTGTCCTCGGGACTGGTCTTCCTCCTTCCTCTCACCTGCTGGTCAGGAGCCCAGGCACCCCCATCCTGGCTCCACCCCCAGGGCCTGGATTCTGGGACAGCTTAGGGGTAAGCAAGACCCTCATGTTCCTTTATCTGCCTGGGGGTGAGAATGTCTTAAACGCTGCAATTGACTGATGATGGAGGGCTGAGTGTTTCCAGCAGGTATGGGTGGAAAGATGGGGTGTGAAGTTCCTGTGTCTGCAGGGTCTTCCCAGCGTGAAGATCTGTGTGTTTCCCCCGGCCAGTCAGCGTCCTCCCAGGAAGCCCAGATCCAGGTTTACGAGGGCAGAGGCTCTCCCCTTGCTTATCTGTAACTTCCCGTTCCCACAATGAGGAGCCTGGCTCCCACCATCTGCCATTTATGTATGCATTGCTCCTTTCCAGGTTACATGTGCAGAGGTTTCAGAGTTGTTAGCTACTACACCCTGGAAAGAACTTCGTAAAATAAAGCCCACTCTTTATATACGGTCCATTTTGCCTTTAGTCTACAGATTCCATTCATTTCCAAAGGTAACTTAGGTCAGCACCTTTTATCCCATCCCCTACAGTGAGTTGTTTCCATATATTTCTAACACAGTTAGACTCTGTCACATTATGTATTCCATCCTGACACATGCCTACATTCTAAATAACTAAATTTGAATAGATTATGATTGGCCCCTTGGGCTATACACATCTGTGGGCTTAGACAAATGCATAGTGACAGGTATCCATCCTAGAATGTCACATGGAATACTTCAAACCCCCCACCCCATGATCTGCTTATCATCTATGTAGCTTTGCCTTTCCCAGAATGTCACCAATGGGGTCATACTGTGTGCAGCCTCCTCAGCCTGGATGCTTTCACTTAGCAGTATATACTGAGGATTTATCCATGTCTTTCCATAGGCTGATGGTGCATTCCTTTCTGCTGAGTAGTATTCCACTGCATGTGTATGGGCGGAAAAACAATTTTCCCTCTACTTTTGCAGGTTCTTGGTTGAGGCCACCCTGCCCCTGTAATAAAAGACAGATTACCAGGAGAAAAGCAGAAGTTTAATTACATGTCTACCTTCTGAATACAGGGGGGATAGCAAGGAAAACTGAGTCACTCCCTGAAATGACCAAAACCATCCCCTTAAATAGCTCTTCAGCTAAAAACAGAAGAAATATGCTGGGGAAGGGAGGAAGACCACTTATGGCAGGTTATCATGCAAAGCACAGTAAACAAGGGTATGATTGTTTGCACATTTAAGTCAGGACTTCTCCATTGAAAAGAGTTACTTAAGATTTAATTATCCTTCTATTTTTGGTGCAAAGAGGGACATACCCTTATAAATGGCGACTTCTGTATTGTAAATGTCTTTCATAAAACAGCAATCTCAGTTTTCTGAGATTTTTTTTTGAATATATTATTTTATTTTTGGCTGCATTGGGTCTTCGTTGCTGCGTGCAGGCTTTTCTCTGGTTGTGGCGAGCAGGGGCTACTTTTCTTTGCAGTGCGTGGGTTTCTCATTGTGGCTTTTGTTGTCGTGGAGCACAGGCTCTAGGTGTGCAGGCTTCAGTAGTTGTGGCACACGGGGTCAGTAGTTGTGGCTCGTGGGCTCTAGAGCGCAGGCTCAGTAGTTGTGGAGCATGGGCTTTGTTGCTCTGCGGCGTGTGGGATCTTCCCGGACCAGGGCTCGAACCCGTGTCCCCTGCATTGGCAGGCAGACTCTTAACCACTGAGCCACCAGGGAAGCCCCCCTTTTTTTTAAAGCAGACCAATAATCCTTATGCCAGAGAGACATATTTTGGGGTGGCATATTCTACTCACCTTGACATGGATCTACCCCAATTTGCTTATACATTCATCTTTTGAAGGATATCCTGATTTCTTCAAGTTTTTAGCCATTATGAAAGTGCTGCTGTGCATAATTGCATCCTTGTTTGCATTTGGACATAGATTTTCAAAGCAGTTGCCTGAATACTGGAAGCATGATTGTTGGATCCCAACGTGAGACTTGTTTAGCTTTGGAAAAAACTGCCAAATTGTTTTACAAAGTGGCTGCACATGCATCCCCCCAGCTATGAGGGAGAGCTCCTTTTGTTCCTCACCCTCTAGCAATTGGTATTTTCATATTTTTGGAGTTTAGCAGTGCTAATAGGTGTGCTGTGATATCTCATGATTTTAATTTGTAATTCCCTAATGGTATATGATGTTGAGCTTGTTTCTGTATGATGTTTACCATCTGTATATCTTTTTTTGGCGGGATGTCTGTTCAGATCATGCTGTTCACGTTCATGCTGAGAGGAGCCCTGTCTCCTCAGGACCCACTGGGGCTTTGGCTTCTGGGACACGCGGGTTGCGTCCACGCTGACGGCCAGGTTTCAGGACAAGCTGGGGTCGAGTCCACACTAACAGAGGCCGAGTCTCCTCAGGATCCCCTGAGGCTTCAGCTTGGGGACACTGTGGGGTCCAGTTCATGTTGAGAGGAGCCTGGTCTCCTCAGGACCTGCTGGGAGGTGACGCCACTGAGGGAAAAGGTGAGGAAATGTGGGGAGAAGGTTCCTGTGCATGGCTGACCGCTGAGGGTGTCTGTCTTCAGAGGACCCAGGAGAGGAAGGGCTTGATGTGGAAAACTGGGTTTTTGGCCGCTTTTGTGTGTGGTGTAGACAGAGTGCAGTGTTGTTCTTTGGCGTGTGGAGCCTGGTTTTCCCAGCACCATTTCTTGAGGGGACTGTCCTTTCCCTGGTGTATGTTCTTGGCTCCTTTCTTGTGAATTAACTGATCACATACCTGTAGGTTGATTCCTGGGCTCTCTGCTCTGTTCCTCTGGTCTGTGCGCCTGTTTTTGTGCCAATTCCACACTTTTTTGGGACTGTAGCTTCGTAATGAAGTGTGAAGTCAGGGAGCGAGATGCCTCCAGCCCGTTCTCCTTCCTCAGGGTGGCTTTGGCTCTTCTGGGTCCTTTGTGGTTCCACACACATCTTAAGATTGTTTGCTCTGTTTCTATGGAAAATGTCGTTGGACTTTTGGTAGGGATTGTGTTGAATGTGTACATTAATTTGGCTAGAATGCATATTTTTTAAAATTAAGAAAAAAATTTTGGGCCACACCATGTGGCATGCATGATGCGGGATCTTAGTTCCCCAACCAGGGATCGAACCTGCGCCCCCTGCAGTGGGAGCACAGAGTCCCAACCCCTGGACGGCCAGGAAAGTCCCACCTTAGAATGCATATTTTCAAAATATTCTTTTTACCCATGAGCACGGGGTATCTTTCCATTTATTTTTGTCTGTTCAGTTTCCTTTATCAGTGTCTTCCAGTTTTCAGTGTGCAGGTCCTTCACGTCCTTGGTTAAATTTACTCCTAGTTATCTTTTTGGATGAAATTGTAAGTGGGATTTTTTAAAAAAATTCCTTTTCTGATGGTTCATTATCAGTGTATAGAATCACAAATGATTTTTGTGCATTGATTTTTCTTTTTTTTTTTGTATCCTGCAGCTTTACTGAATTCATCTTTTAGTTGTAACAGTTTTTTGGTGGTTGAATATGGAAAACTAGAATTCAGAAATCCCACTGTTTCAACTACATCTAGGTCATCCACAGCACCCAAGACATAGTGGCTCCCAATGTAATCTTCCAATGGTGCCTCTTGTAGTATGTGGACTCCTACAAGGGTGATTGGCATCACCACTGTGGGTGAGCTGGATCTGGGTAGAGCTTGGCCTCTATAACAAAGTTTGATGTCTGTATTTCTGGCGTGGTATGGCATGGTTGTTTTGATAAGTACTTTATTTTCTAGTAAATTTCAAGTGTATAAAAAACTTCAAATAGCAGTATCAAGTTTTCCACATTCACAAAATACTCCAGTTTGTTTTACCCTGTGAGAGTGGGAGGGCCACTCTCCCAGGGAACCAGCACATAACCCCAAAATGAGGAATAATTATGGTTTCCACATTATAATCCTATCCCCAGACCTGCTTCAACTTTCACCAGCTGCCCCAGCTTTGTGGAAATATATTTTCCATTCGAATCCAGTTTTCTTTTCTTGGAACCATCACTGGGGCTTTTCCTCACTTTAAAAACCTTGCTGGACTTAGAGTGTACAAGATGAGCATGATCTGGGTGGTTTTTCTGTGTGGCTTCTTTCACTTAGGATGTTTGCAGTGTTTATCCACATTGTAACATTGATGATTATTTCATTCATTTTTTCCATCGTGATTAAAAATACATAACATTTACCATTTAAACCACTTTTTTAAAGCTTTTTTAAAAATTTTATTTTATTTTTTATTTTTTGGCTGTGTCGTGTCTTTGTTGCTGTGTGCAGGCTTTCTCTAGTTGCGGCGAGCGGGGGCTACTCTTCATTGCTGTGTGCAGGCTTCTCGTTGCGGTGGCTTCTCTTGTTGTGGAGCACGGGCTCTAGGCACACGGGCTTCAGTAGTTGTGGCTCGCAGGCTCTAGAACGCAGGCTCAGTAGTTGTGGCACACGGGCTTAGCTGCTCCACGGCATGCGGGATCTTCCAGGACCAGCGCTTGAACCCATGTCCCCTGCATTGGCAGGCAGATTCTTAACCACTGTGCCGTGAGGGAAGCCCCATTTAAACCATTTTTAAGTATACAGTTCTATGGCATTAACTACATTCACATTGTTGTAAAAATAGCCTCACCATCCATCTCCAGATATTTTCCCCATATGAAACCGTAGGCATTAAACACTAACTCACCTCAACCCCTGGCAACCTTATTCTACTTTGTCTTTGAATTTGACTTATCTGGATACCTCATACTCGTGGAATCATAGAACGTTTGTCCTTTTTGTGTCTGGCTTGTTTCACTTAGCATAATGACTTCAAGGTTCATCCACATTGTAGCATGTGTGAGAATTACCTTAGTTTTAAAGGTTGAATCATATTCCATTGTGTATATACTACACTGTACTTATCCATTCATCTGTTGAAGGATGTGTTGTGTTGCTTCCACCTTTTGGCTGGAAATTGTGAATAATGTTGCTATGAATATGGGGTACAGATATCTGTTCCAGTCCTTGCTTTCTAATATTTTGGGTGTACACCCTGGAGCAGAATCAAGGGATCATACATTTTCCATGTTTTTGAGGAGCCACCATACAGTATTCCACAGTGGCTGTATAATTTTACTTTATTCTTTTATATGACAGAATAATGCAGCTTATGGATCTACCTTATTTTGCTTATCTGTTTACCTGCTGATGGACATTTAAATCTTTTCTACCTTGGGCTATTGTGAACAGTGCTGCTATGAATAATTGGTGAACAAGTTTTTGTTTGAACACCTGTTTTCCATATTTTGGGTATATATCTAGGAGTGGAGTTGTTGAACCACATGGTAATTATATTTTTGAGTAAATGCTAAAGTTTTGTACACATAGACTACACCATTGTACATCTCCACAAGTAACTTTTAAGGGTTCTAATTTCTCTACATTGTTGCCAACATTTGTTATTTTTATTTATATATTTAAAAATTTATTTAAAAATTTATTTAAAAATTTATTTTTATTCTAGTGTGTGTGAAGGGGCATCACACTGTGGCTTTAATTTGCATTTTCATCATGACTACTGATGTTTGACATCTTTTCATGTCCTTGTTGACCATTTGTATGTCTTGCCTGGAGAGCAGTCCATGCAAGTCATTTGTCTGTTTCAAAAATTTTATTGTTTGTCTTTTTGTTGATGAGTTGTAAAAGTCCTGGGTATATTCTCGGTAAAGAGTCTTATCAGATATATAATGTGCCAATATTATCTTCCATTCTGTGGGCTGTCTTTTTACTTTCTGGAGAGCCTCTTTTGTTGCACAAAGGTTTGTAATCTTGAGGAAATCCAAGTTATCTATTTTTTTCTTTCATTTCTTATGCTTTACTGTCAAATCTAAGAAACCATTGCTAAATTCATGGTCAGGAAGATTTAGTTCCTTGGTTTCTTTGAGAGTTCATACAGTCATCCCTTGGTACCCACTAGGCCGGGCTTTAGGCCTGGGATTGAGTCAGTGTGAGGGTTCAGGGGTCACGGTTTAGGGTTATGGGTCATTGTTGGAGAGTCATGGTAGAGGGTTGTGGTTAAAGGGTCAGGGCCGGGGATTAGAGTTTAGGGGTCAGGGGCGAGGGTCTAGGGGTCTGGGGCTAGGGTTGTTAGGGGGTTAAGGTTAGAGGTTAGGGTTCTTAGGGTAAAGGTTAGAGTTAGGTTTAAGCACAATTGGCCCTCATTGCCCTCCCCTCTCTTTCTCTCTCAGGCCTCCAGAATGGATAGGACTTGCCCAGGGTCAAACAAGAGTCAGGGAGCTGAGGTCAATAACTGTTTTTCTGGCCTCCCTTCCCTCAGTCCTGGGCTCTGAAAGAAGAATGAAATGTCTGTTCTTGTCTCGGACTGTTTCTTATCCAACTCAACCTCTGTCAAGGATTGGAGAGGGTGTCAGAAGTCATGCATGGTTTCCTTCTGCCCTCCTACCTGGGAAGGGTGATGCTGGCCCTACCCTGCCTGGGCAGCCTCAGATTCCAGCACAGCCCAGACAGGAGGGCACTCAGTGGACATGTGTGGATTTATACAGGACTGGGTGCAGTGACCTGCCAGCCCCCAGCTGCTGCCTTCTTAAGGGCTGGTGGGGCCCTCTTGGCACTGGAGGCATCCTTTGTCCCATCTGAGTGGGCATGAGTAGATGATCAAGCCTCAGGCAGGACAGCCCTTGACCTCTGACTATCCAGGCAGGCATCTGTGGTCCTCTAGCTCAGTCCAGCCTGGGCATTGTCAGGCCCTCATGTATAGTTACGGGCAATTCAACAGCTACCTGGGCAGTGTAGACATTCCTTTGAGAAGTTTCAACTACCAACATCCATGTGGTTGAGAAAAAGTCCTCCCCCTCACAGCCTCATAGGCTGCCAAGAGAAGTAATAATCCTCTAAACATTGGAGTGTGTCCCTGACACAACAACCATACAGGAGACCATGGCCCTGCAATCCTTTGTCTTTTCAGTCGTTAGAAACTTTTGACATTCATATTCATTAAGAATCAAAGATATGGGAGCACCTGGACCTCCCAATGGGAGGTTCACACTGAGGCTGCATTGTCTTGGAGAGCCATATGCATCCATGTGGCCTCTGGAAAGCCTGCCAATTATGGGTTCCATGGCATGGAATAATTCTTGAGCCTCCCATTACTTCATTGCACAAGAGTTTCCTTACCACCCTAGCATTTGGTTTCTTCACTTAGTAAATGAGAGAGAAGATACTAGAAAATGAGCAGTATTGTTTTTCAGGGATGGGCAATTAATATGGCCAGGGAGATGGCATAACTCAAGGGCTCCCACCTCTCAGGGGCAGGAATGAGGTCTGTGTGTCTTCTGAGGGCACATGGGCTGTTTTGGGCCAGCCTCTGAGATGTGAGGACCTGATGCCCAAGGAAAGAGACTTGAGTTTACCACCACCAACGATCCTGACTTGTCAGTAAGTGAAAGAACTTCTTGCAGTCTTGGGAGGACAGTAAGTAAATACTAATTTATTTTACTTCAGTAAGTGTGTCCAGTCGCTGGGAAAAGAAAAATTTGTAGTTGATATATCTGAATCAATAATCCCTGATCCTTCCTCAGGTGTCCTCACTGGGTAGGCATGGGTGGGGGAGATGAAGATTCTGGGTGGGACCAGATATTAGTGGAGCTGCCAAACAGCTCTGTCCCTGTTCCTTCCCTGTCCCGGGAGAGGGAAACCCTGGAACAGTGATAGGATAACCAGTATGGGGAAGAGATTCCTCAGTAATTAATTGGTCTTTTTGTATTTTCCTTAATTTAGTGTTCATTTTGGTAATGAGTTTTTACAAAGAAATCACCTGTTTCCTCTGGATTTCCAGTTTGTTACAGTAGGTTTCTCTTATTTGACGTTTAATTTTTCCTGTCTAATTTTCTACAGAATCATGACAAATAATGAACAAATATTGATACTCTATTATTAACCGAAGTCCCTATTCATGTTCCCTTTGTTATACCTTTCCTTGTTCCAGGATCTCAAAGGCCATGGGGTCATCATGTCTGTTTAGTCTCTTCTGGGCTTTGACAGTTGCTCAGACTCTCCTTGTTTCCATGACCTTGACAGTGTGGAGGAGGACTGGTCAGGTATTTTATAGACTGCCAGGCACTGGGATTTGCTTGGTGTTTTTGTCGTGGTTAGACTTGGCTTTGAAAAAGCAGATCACAGAGGTGAAGTGCTTCCTCTTCACTGTATATCAAGAGGACAGGCTCTCAAGGGAACTTCTCACTTATATTCTCAACTTTGGTCACCTAGCTGAGGTAGTGTTTGTCAAGTGTTCCCACAGTGAAGTTAATATTTTCCCATGTCCATCCTGTGTGTCTTATTTAGGAGGAAGTCATAATGCAGAACCCACACTTGAGGAGAGAGGAGTTAGCTTCACACCCTTGATGGACAGCTGAGTGGCTATATAAATTGTTTAGAAGCTTTCTGCATAGGAGATTTCTATTTAACACCATTCATCAAAAACTATGTAATTTATTTTTACCAGTTTGGACACGTGAATAATTATTATAAACTTTTGGTTATAATCCAGCACTACATTATTAGACTGCTTAGTTAATTCTTGCTTTGGCTGTTGAGAGATTTTTGCATTTGCTCCTGTTTTCATTTTACATAATTTTTCTTTTGTGGGTTTTTAAAATTTTTGGTACTTCTTTACTTTCTGATATTTTAAGATTATCCTGCTTCATATATTTACTGTCTCAGTCCTAGCATCAGCCCTTTCTTCAAAGAGCCCTTGTTCCGTTTATTAGAGAATGGTATTAAAAACTTACATGTGGGAGCTAAATATGCTCAGCTGACAGTGCGTGGAAATATATGCATGTATCCCAGCCTATGCATATACACATAATTATAAAGATTTCCATGTGGAACTATGTGTAGGCTAAAGATAGTTTATACTGCTATCTCCAACCGGATCTGTTATGACATGGATATTGTAACCTTCTCCCTTTGTTTGACTGTAACATCCCACTCCAGTGGTAGGAAACCTGGCTTCCACCATTTGTCATTTATTAAATTCAGTGCTTGTTCCATTCAATTACTGATATAGTAGTTTCAGTACTATTAGCTACTACCCCTCATGGAAAGAACATAGAGTCCACTGTGTATGTATGGTACATTTTGTCTTTGGCCTACAGGTTCTGTATATTTCCAAAGTTAACTTAGGTCAGCCCATTTGTCCCACTACCAACAGTGAGTTTTTTCATACATTTCTGAATCAGTTAGATTCTTTGTTACATTCTGTATTCCAGTCTTTGACACTCCCATATCCTAAGTAGCTAAGTTTGAATAGATTGTAATTTACTTGTTGGGTTGTAAAAATCTGTGGGTGTAGACAAATGCATAGTGACAGGTATTCACCACTAAAGTATCATGTGGACTATTTCAACCACATATTCCATACGCTGTTTACCATGTCAGTTTTGCCTTTTCTAGAATGTCATATAAATGAGGCCATACAGTGTGTAGCACTTCAAACTGGATTCTTTCACTTAGCAATGTAAGTGTTAGATGTATCTTTTTTTTTTTTGCACGGGTTGATGGTCCATTCCTTTATATCTCTGAATACTATTGCATTGCATGTATATTAGAGGAAAAATAATTTTCCCTCTACCCTTCTATGTTCTTTATTGAGATCTCCCTTGTAATGAAAAAGAGATAAACTAGAGAAAACAATCAGAAGTTTAATATATACCATGCATACCTCCTGTATACTTGAAAGATACCCAGGAAAACTGAGTCACTCCCTGAAATGGCCCAAGCCGTTATCTTAAATGCTATCTTCCACTGAGAACAAAAGAAAGATATTAGGGAATGGAGGAAGCCATTTAAGGTTGGTTATTAGGCAAAGCAGAGTAAAGAAGGGTATGGTTGTTACACAGATTTACATCCAGGCCTATTTCGTTGACAAGGTTTTTTTTTTTAAAAAAAAAACATTTATTTATTTGGCTGCGCTGGGTCTCAGTTGCGGCCTGTGGAATCTTTAGTTGCGGCATGTGGGCTCTTAATTGCAGCTTGCGGGATCTAGTTCCCTGACCAGGGCTTGAACCCTGGTCCCCTGCATTGGGAGCATGGAGTGTTAACCACTGGACCAGCAGGGAAGTCCCAACAAGCTTTTCTTGATACTTAGTCATCATTCAATTCCTGGTCCAGAGAGGGACATACCCTTACAAATGGAGATATCCTTCATAAATATAAATTTACCTCCTAATAGGGCATTTTCTACTTGGTTTTGAAAGATTCTCTTGAGTCTGCTGTTTCTTAATCAGTGCAAAATAATCCTTTTGTCAAATGGGCATATTTTGGGGTGGTGTATTCTTCTCCCCTTGACATGTATGTGCCCTAATTTGCTTATGAATTCATCTACAGAAGGACATATTGATATCTTTAAGTTTTTAGCCATTATGAATAGAGCTGCTGTGCATTACTTGATGCTAGTTTTGGTTTGAACACAGTTTTTCAAAGCAGTTGTCTAAATACAAGAGGTACACTTCTTGGATCCTAAGGTGAGACTTTTTAGATTTGGAAAAAACTGCCAAACTGTCTTCCGAAGTTGGTTGTGCATGCATTCCACCAGCGTCTTGAGTATATTCTTGTATGCTTATTTACTGCCTGTTTATCTTCTTGGGCCAGGTGTGTGTTTCAATCTTTACCAAATTTTAATGGCGTTGTTGGCATAATTTGAGTACAAATCCTTTATCAGATATGTGTTTTGGAAATAGTTTCTTGCAGTTTGTGGTTTGTCTTCCGGTTTTCTGAATAAGGTCACCAGATCCAAAATCATGTAGATTATCTTTTTTTTTCCTAGGATTTTTATAGTTTGGTAATTTAAATTTGTCTATGGGCAATTTTGAGTGAATTTTGGTTTAAGTTGTAAAGTTTGTGTTTACATTCATTTCATTACATATGGTTTGTAATGAATTGCTCCTTAACCATCTTTTGAGAAGATACAGTGAGATACTTGGCTCCATTTCAGTTTGGATTTCCAAACTTTAGTATATACAGCAGAACTGCCTTCCGGATGAGGCCCCTGGGTTTGTGAGTGCGGCGCTCCCGGCACTTCTCTGACGTCCCACAGGGGGCGCCGAACCCACCTGTCTGACCCTGGGGGCACAGGTGCACCCTGCCCACAGACTTTGCTCTGTGACAAGCAGACAGGAGCTTTGTCTCCTGTCAGGGCTTAGGTTTCTGGACCATGAGGCATTGTCCACACTGACAGCAGCTGGGTTTTCTCAGGAACCACTGGTGAGGAGACTCCACAAGAGGAAAAAATGAGCAAGTGTGGAGAATCTTCCTGTGCAGCTGACTGCTGGGTGGGTGGGGTGCATCTTCAGGGGCCTCAGGAGAGAAAGGGTTTAATGTGGAATACTGTGCGCTTTTAGTTAGTTTTACGTGCAGTGTAGATGGTGACCAGTGTCGTTCTTTGGAGTCTGGTGTCTAGTTTTCCTGGCACTGTTTGTTCATGGCTTTGGGTAGAATAAACATTTTAATAATAGTAATTTTTCTGATGCATGAGCATGGAATATTGTTTTCTATTGTGTCTTCAGTTTCTTTATCAATGCTTTATAGTTTTCTGAGTATACGTCTTTCATGTCCTTGGTTAAATTTATTGCTAAATAGTTTGTTCTTTTTGATGGAATTGTAAATGGGATTGTTTTCTTAATTTTTCTTGCTGGTGGTTCATTATTAGTGTATAGAAACAAAACTGATTTGTGTATATTGATTCCATATTTTGCAACTTTACTGAATTTATTTTTTAACATATTTTTTGAAGTAATGTGAAAAATTGCAATACTAAAATCTCAGTTTCTACTGCACCCCAGGTAATCCACAGGACCCAAGACATGGTAGCTACTAATATACTCTTCCCACAGTGCCTCTTAATACCATGCGGACTCCTACAAGGGAAATAAGTATCACAACTTTGGTTGAACTTGGTCTGGGTGAGTCTTGGCCCCTATAACAAAATTTGATGTCTGTCTTATCTGATTTTCTGGCATGATACTGACATGGTTGTCTAGAAAAGTAATTTACTTTCCAATAATTTAAAATGTACAGAAAAGTTGCAATAATGGCAAAAAGTACTCACATTTGCCACTTCACACAAAATGCTCAGTGTGTTTTGCCCAAGGAACCAGCACATAACCCCTAAATGAGGAAATCCTGGTGTCTACATTATAATTTAATACTCAGCCCCACTTCAACTTTCACCTGCTGTCCCAACTGTATGAAAATGTCTTTTTCCATCCTGATCCAGTTTTCTTTTTCTGGAACCATTACTGAGTTTCCCCCTCATTTGGACAACCTTGATGGATTTGAAGCAGACAAGATGAATATGGGATCTAGGTGGCCTTTTCTGTATGGCTTTTTCACTAAGAATGTTTTTAATGTTCATTTCTGTAACAAATATCAGCGCTACACTTTTTTTTCTTTGTCATTAAAAATACAAAACATGACTTTAGCGTTTAATTCACTTTACGTATACAGTTTTGTGGTATTAACTACCTTCATATAGTTGCACAAACAATTTAACTAACGTGTACTTCCTGTGTGCATGGCAGATACCCAGGAAATTGAGTAACACCCTGAAACGGCCCAAGACATCACCTTAAATACCCTCTTTATCTAAAAGGAAAAAAAAGGAAGGCTATAGTTGTGTCTGTCTGCATTCATTTGATTGTATATGGTTTCCAATTGATGTTGTATAACTAGTTGTGGAGAAGTCATGGGATAGGTGGCTTCATTTCAGTTTGAATTTCCAAATTTAGTGGAATCTGCAGGCTTGATACAAGGTATACAAACTTCATATTGGATCAGGACATCCCATGGTGTAACTGGTATTCATGGTTTGTTCAACAATTAAAGTTCTGTGTGATATGAGTTCATCCCGGAGTAATCCAGGTTAGTTTCTGTTATACATTTGTCCCAGGATGAAAGGACAAGAGAAATAAGGCCTAATTTATAAAAGTGCCTTCAAACTAATTGATACTGAAGTATAGTTGACCTACAATGTTGTGTTAATTTCTACTGTACAGCAAAGTGATTCATATATACATACATACATATATACATATTTTTCGTATTCTTTTCCATTATGGTTTATTACAGGGTATTGAATATAGTTCCCTGTGCTGTACAGTAAGACCTTGTTTATCCATCCTATATATAATAATTTGCATCTACTAATCCCAAACTCCCAATCCATCTCTCTCGCCTGTCTTCCCCTTGACAACCACAAGTCTGTTTTCTATATTTGAGAGTCTGTTTTTGTTCTGTAGATAGGTTCATTTGGGTCTCATTTTATAATCCACATATAAGTGATATCATATGGTATTTGTCGTTCTCTGTCTGACTTACTTCACTTTGTATGATAATCTCTAGGTCCATCCATGTAGCTGCAGATGGCATTATTTCATTCTGTTTTATGGCTGAGTAATATTCCATTGTATATATGTATCATATCTTCTATATCCATTCATCTGTTGAGGGACATTCAGGTTGCTTCCATGTCTTGGCTATTGTGAATAGTGCTGCTGTGAATGCTGGGGTGCATGTATCTTTTCAAATTATAGTTTTGTCTGGATATGTGCCCAGGAGTGGGATTGCTGGTTCATATGGTAATTCTATTTTTAGTTTTTGAGGAACCTCCGTACTGTTTTCCATAGTGGCTGCATCAATTTACATTCCCACCAGTAGTGTAGGAGGGTTCCCTTTTCTCCACACCCCCTCCAGCATTTATTTCTAGACATTTTAATGATGGCCATTCTGACCACTATGAAGTGATAACTCACTGTAGTTTTGATTTGCGTTCTCTAATAATTAGTGATGTGGAGCATCTTTTCATGTGCCTATTGGCCATCTGTATGTCTTTGCAGAAATGTCTATTTAGACCTTCTGCCTATTTTTTGATTCTTTTTTCTTTTTTGAGTTGTATGAGCTGTTTGTATATTTTAGAATTAGGCCCTTGTTGGTCGCATCATTTGCACGTATTTTCTCCCAAACAGTTAGCACAGGTTCTGGAACGACTGGATACCCACATGCAGAAGAATAAACTTGGACCCTTACCTCCCCTCACGCCATATACAAAAATCAACGCAAAATGGACCAAAGGCCTAGATGCAAGAACCAAAATGATAAAACTCGTAGAAGAAAACATGAGAGTAAATCTTCATGACCTTGGATTTGGTCATGATTTCTTAGATCTGCTACCAAAAGCACAAACAACAAAAGATAAGATAGATGAATTGGACTTCCTCAAAATGAAAAACAGTTGTGTATAAAAGGAGCAAGGAATAAGATAATCCACCATCCAAAATGGCACAAGATGTTTGCAAACCATGTATCTGATAAAGGACTGTAGCCCACCAGCCAAGCCCCCGGTGGTCCAGTGGAGTGTCTGTGCGGCCCCTCCCGTCCTCGGTGATCAGGGGATCTCAGGCCCCACAGCACCCGAGGGGTGGACACTGGTCATCCTCTGCACCCTCAAGGAGTGAGTGCTGGATGGTTTTGAGCCCAGATGCACTCCCATTACTGCCCTCAAAGGCTGAAGCCTTCAGCATGCCTCCAGAAGGACACAGTATTTGCAAGTCTTTGAGAACCAAGAGAACCGTCTTCACTTTTCTGAAAAGGGCATCTTATTATTTCACAGCATGACCATTTTCAACCTGGCTCCCAGGGGTGCCCTCCCACTTTCTTTATTTCTCTGAAAGTGGCCATGGTGGTTTGGCTGTCCCCAATCCCCATACCAGGTGACAAGGCCAGTGGGACCAGCTCCTGGTGGTCCTTAGGTTCGTTGGAGATTAACCCAGACTCTCAGCCTGAGATTGAACGTGGATGCCCCTGTTTCTCCCCATCACCAATTCTCATCTCCTCCTCTATCTCTTTTCCTCTTTCTTTTCAGTCTCAGATTTACCAGATGGTCACCACTCACAGTTCCCACAGAGCTCAGAGATTTCTCCTTGAAGGAAAGGTTCTGGAAAATCAGAGGGATAAATAAAGAATGCTGCTGATTCCCGCCTTGTGCTGACGCCCAAGAGGATGAGGAGAGTGAGTGTTTTCTCATTAGAATTTTAAATCCTCCCAGTAATAGATCATTGGGGGGGGCATCCTGTGTCTTCCTGCTCATTCTAATAATGTCATTCCTGAATTTTAATGTGGTAAATAATTTAAATCATAAATATGCTGATGGGAGATCCATTTAAAAAATGTTAGAGGTAACTCCAAGGGGTTTACAACAAACAAGGACACAGAACCCTGTGTCCAGACGCTGGCTGAGCGATTCCTACCCTGAGCCGCAGTCCCCTGGAGGGCGGAGTGGCCATGACTCTCCTCCCGCAGGTGAGCCTACACAGGCACATCCCACGTGGGACCACTGCATCGCAGAATCTTAGAGTGGCCAATGGCAGGCAGCTGGCTAGAGATGAGGACAAGAGAAAACTGCCCAGCAGCCTGGGACAACCCCGGGGTGAGGCCTTAGTAAGGGCCAGTGTCAGATCCTCAGAGATAACTTGAAGAGACGGTTCAGGCTGTTAGGGACATCATCAGAGATGTACTTAGGGACATATTCAGAACCTTAGTTATGGACAGGATCAGGGTATTATTTAATGACAGCTTAGACTATAAGGGACAGCGTCAGGGCCTAAGTTAGAGATAACGTGAGAGCCTTAGTTAGACACAATTCAGGCTGTTACTTAGGGATATCTTCAGGGCCTTAGAGCCAGCATCATGGCCATAATTAGAACCAGTGTCAGGGCTTTAGTTAGGGCCAAAACTAGGGTGTTAATTAGGGAAAGAGTCAGGTCATTAGTTACAGGCAGTGTCAGGGTTTTAGGTAGGGACAGCGGCAAGTCCTTAGTTAAGAAGAGTGTCAGGGCCTCACTTAGGGGCAGCGTCAGGATGTTAGTTAGGGAGAGTCAGGACATTAGAATGTCAGGTTCTGAGGTAGAGACAGCATCAGGGCCTTAGTTAGGGACAGCGTCAGAGATGTACCTAGGGACATATTCAGGGCCTTAGTTATGGACAGGATCAGGGTGATACTGAGGAACACCTAAAGGTATTAGGGACATCTTCAGGGCCTCAATTAGGGATAGCATCAGGGTGTTAGTTAGGGAAAGAGTCAGGCCATTATTATAGATAGTGTCAGTGCCTTAGGTATAGAGAGTATCAGGGCCTTAGTTAAGGACAGCATCAGAGACTTACTTAAGGACATATTCAGGGCCTTAGTTATGGACAGGATTAGGGCATTACTGAGAGATACACGAGGCTATTAGGGGCAGCATCAGGGTGTTAGGGAAAGAGTCGGCCATTGTTATAGACAGTGTCAGTGCCTCAGGTAGAGACATCATCACAGCTTTAGGAAGAGGGTCAGGGCCTTGGTTAGGGACAGGGTCAGGCCAACAGTGAGGGACATCTAAGGCTATTAGGGACATCGTCAAGGTCTTAGATTGGGCCAGCATCAGGGCTGTAGTGTCGACCATTGTCAGGGCATTAATGAGGGACAAAATTAGGGTGTTAGTTAGGGAAAGAGTCAGGCCATTAGTCACAGACAGTTTTAGGGCCTCAGGTAGAATCGGCATCAACGCCTTAGTTAGGAAGAGCATCAGGGCCTCAGTAAGGTTCAGCATCAGGACGTTAGTTAGGGCCAGCAACAGGCCCTTTGTTAGGGACAGTGTTGTCAGGCCCTCAGAGATAACTTGAAGGCCTTAGTAAGAGACAGTTTAGGCCGTTAGTTAGGGACACTTCAGAGACTTTCTTAGGGATATATTCAGGGCCTTAGTAATAGAATCAGGGTGTTATTTTGTGACCACTTAAACACTAAGGGACAACATCAAAGCCTAAGTTAGGCAGGGTGTCAGCATCTTGGGGATAGTGTTAGGGACTTTGTAAGTTATAGCTTAGGCCATTAGCTAGGGACACGGTCAGGGGCTTATTAAGGGCAGTGTCAGAGACTTAATGAGGGACAACTTCAGGGCCTTAGTTATGGACAGGATCAGGTCCATACTTGGGACCAGTGTCAGGCCGTTATTTAGGGGCAGTGTCAGGGCATACTGTAGAGACAGCGTCAAGGCCCTTACTTAGGAACAGGGTCAGGGCCTTAGGACAGGGTCAGAGACTTACGTAGGCACATATTCAGGGCATTAGTAATGGACAGGATCAGGACAACAGTGAGGGACATCTAAGTCTATTACGGACATCGTCAGGGCCTTAGATAGGGTCAGCATCAGGGCCATAGTTAGGACCAGTTTCAGGGCGTTATTTAGGGACAAAATTAGGAGGTTAGTTAAGGAAAAAGTCAGGAAATTAGTTACAGACAGTGTCAGCCTTTCAGATAGAGACTTCAAGGTCTTAGTGAGAGCATCAGCATCTCAGGTAGAAACTGCATCAGGACATTATTTAAAGACAGTGTCAAGGATTTAAATAGGGAGAGTGTCAGGGTTAGGGTTAGGGTTAGGGTTGGGTTTAGGGTTCGGGTTAGGGATAGGGTACGGCTTATATTATGGGTTAGGGTACGGGTTAAGGTATCAGTTACGGTTAGGATTAGGGTTAGTTTTAGGGTTTGGGTTAGGTTTACGGTGCGGGTTAGGATTAGGGTATGGGTTAGGGTTAGGGTACGCGTTAGGGTTAGGGTATTTATTAAACCTATACCACTCTCTAGATACCACTTAGCACGTAAAGGAATATTATTTGGGGTCCAGCCATGGAGAAGATTTTAGACACTAGGATAAGATAAAGAACACACACATTACAAAGAAATCACATTAGGATTTTCTTTTTAACTTGTCCCGTAAAACACTAGTGCATAGAAAATTTATTGGAGGCAGAAGCAGTCAAGGGTAGTTGAGGGTAAGGGTTACGGTTAGGGTTAGGGTTAGGGTACGGCTTAGGGTACGGGTTAGGGTACGGCGTAGGGTATGAGTTAGGGTTAGGGTTAGTTTTAGACTTAGGGCTAGGTTAGGGAACGGGTTAGGATTAGGGTACGTGTGAAGGTTAGGGTATGTGTTAGGTTAGGGTACGCGTTAGTGTTAGGGTATTTATTAAACCTATCCCACTCTCTAGATACCACTTAGCACGTAAAGGAATATTATTTGGGGTGCAGCCATGGAGAAGATTTTAGACACTAGGATAAGATAAAGAACACACACATTATAAAGAAATCACATTAGGATTCTCTTTTTAACCTGTTCCTTAAAACACTAGTGCTGAGGAAATCTACTGGAGGCAGAAGCAGTCAAGGGTACTTTAGGGTTATGGTTATGGGTAGGGTTAGGGTTAGGGTTAGGGTACGGCTTAGGGTACGTGTTAGGGTATGAATGAGGGTACGGCGTAGGGTATGGGTTAGGGTTAGGTTTAGGGTTAGGGTTAGGGTACAGGTGAGGGTACGGTGTAGGGTATGGGTTAGGATTAGGGTTACTTTTAGTGTTAGGGTAGGTTTATGGTACGGGTTCGGATTACGGTACATTTTAGGGTTAGGGTATGGGTTAGGGTTAGGATACGCATTAGGGTTGGGTTATTTATTAAACCGATTCCACTCTCTACATACCACTGAGCACGTAAAGGAATATTATTTGGGGTCCAGCCATGGAGAAGATTTTAGACACTAAGATAAGATAAAGAACACGCACATTATAAAGAAATCACATTAGGATTTTCTTTTTAACCTGTTCCTTAAAACAATAGTGCTTAGGAAATCTATTGGAGGCAGAAGCAGTCAAGGGTAGTTTAGGGTTATGGTTAGGGTTAGGGTTAGGGTTAGGGTACGTGTTAAGGTACAGGAGAGGGTACGGTGTAGGGTACGGGTTAGGGTACGGGTGAGGATACGGTGTAATGTATAGGTTAGGGTTAGGGTTAGGGTACGGCTTAGGGTACGGGTTAGGTTACGGGTGAGGGTACGGCGTAGGGTATGGGTTAGGGTTAGGGTTAGGGTTAGTGTTAGTGTTAGGGTTAGGGTACGGCTTAGCGTATGGGATAGGGTACGGGTGAGGGTACGGCATACGGTAGGGGTTAGGGTTAGAATTAGGGTTAGGGTTGGGGTTAGGGTACGGCTTAGGGTACGGGTGAGGGTACGGGTGAGGGTACTGCGTAGGGTATTGGTTAGGGTTAGGATACGGCTTAGGATACGGGTTAGGGTACGGGTTAGGGTATGGCGTAGGGTATGGGTTAGGGTTAGGGTTAGGGTTAGGGTATGGCTTAGGATACGGGTTAGGGTACGTGTGAGGGTACGGCGTAGCGTATGGCTTAGGGTTAGGGTTAGGGTACGTCTTAGGGTACGGGTTAGAGTACGGGTGAGGGTACAACGTAGGGTAAGGGTTAGGGTTAGGGTTAGGGTTAGAGTTAGTTTTAGGGTTAGGGATTGGTTTAGGGTACGGGTTAGGATTAGCGTACGTGTTAGGGTTAGGTTTTGGGTTAGGGTTAGGGTACGCGTTAGGGTTAGGGTATGGGTTAGGGTTAGGGTACACGTTAGGATTAGGGTATTTATTAAACCTATCCCACTCTCTAGATACCACTTAGCACGTAAAGGAATATTATTAGGGATCCAGCCATGGAGAAGATTTTAGTCACTAGGATAAGATAAAGAATAAACACATTATAAAAAAATCACATTAGGATTTTCTTTTTAACCTGTTCCTTAAAACACTAGTGCTTAGGAAATCTAATAGAGGCAAAAGCAATCAAGGGTAGTTTAGGGTTAGGGTTAGGGTTAGGGTTAGTGTTAGTGTTAGGGTACGGCTTAGGGTATGGGATAGGGTACGGGTGAGGGTACGGCGTAGGGTAGCGGTTAGGGTTAGGGTTAGGGTTAGGGTTAGGGTACGGCTTAGGGTACGGGTGAGGGTACGGGTGAGGGTACTGCGTAGGGTATTGGTTAGGGTTAGGGTACGGCTTAGGATACGTGTTAGGGTACGGGTTAGGGTACGGCGTAGAGTGTGGGTTAGGGTTAGGGTTAGTGTTAGGGTTAGGGTTACGGTACATCTTAGGGTACGTGTTAGGGTACGGGTGAGGGTATGGCGTAGGTTATGGGTTAGGGTTAGGGTTAGGGTTAGGGTTAGGGTACGGCTTAGGATACGGGTTAGGGTACGGGTGAGGGTACGGCGTAGGTTATGGGTTAGGGTTAGGGTTAGTGTTAGGGTTATGGTACGGCTTAGGTTATGGGATAGGGTACAGGTGAGGGTATGGCATAGGGTAGGGGTTAGGGTTAGGGTTAGGGTTAGGGTTAGGGTTAGGGTACGGCTTAGGGTACGGGTGAGGGTATGGGTGAGGATACTGCGTAGGGTATTGGTTAGGGTTACGGTACGTCTTAGGATACGGGTTAGGGTACGGGTGAGGGCACGGCGTAGGTTATGGGTTAGGGTTAGGGTTAGTGTTAGGGATATGGTTAGGGTTAGGTTATGGGATAGGGTACAGGTGAGGGTATGGCATAGGGTAGGGGTTAGGGTTAGGGTTAGGGTTAGGGTTAGGGTACGGCTTAGGGTACGGGTGAGGGTATGGGTGAGGATACTGCATAGGGTATTGGTTAGGTTTACAGTACGGCTTAGGATACGGGTTAGGGTACGTGTTAGGGTATGGCGTACGGTATGGGTTAGGGTTAGGGTTAGGGTTAGGGTTAGGGTTAGGGTACGGATTAGGGTACGGGTTAGGGTACGGCTTAGGGTACGGGTTAGGGTACGGGTGAGGGTACGGCGTAGCGTATGGGTTAGGTTTAGGGTTAGGGTTAGGGTACGGCTTAGGGTACGGGTTAGGGTTAGGGTGTGGGTTAGGTTTAGGGTACACTTTAGGATTAGGGTATTTATTAAACCTATCCCACTCTCTAGATACCACTTAGCACGTAAAGGAATATTATTTGGGGTTCAGCCATGGAGAAGATTTTAGTCACTAGGATAAGATAAAGAATAAACACATTATAAAAAAATCACATAAGGTTTTCTTTTTAACCTGTTCCTTAAAACACTAGTGTTTAGGAAATCTAATGGAGGCAAAAGCAGTAAAGGGTAGTTTAGGGTTAGGGTTAGGGTTAGGGTTAGGGTAGGGCTTAGGATACGGGTGAGGGTACTGGTGAGGGTACTGCGTAGGTTATTGGTTAGGGTTAGGGTACGGCTTAGGATACGGGTTAGGATATGGGTTAGGTTACGGCGTTAGGTATGGGTGAGGGTTAGGGTTAGGGTTAGGGTAAGGCTTTGGGTACGGGTTAGGGTACGGGTGAGGGTACGGCGTAGGGTAGAGGTTAGGGTTAGGTTTAGGGTTAGGGTACGGCTTAGGATACGGGTCAGGGTATGGGTGAGGGTACGGCGTAGCGTATGGGTTAGGGTTAGGGTAAGGGTTAGGGTTAGTTTTAGGGTTAGGGATTGGTTTAGGGTACGGGTTAGGATTAGCGTACGTGTTAGGGTTAGGGTTTGGGTTAGGGTTAGGGTACGCATTAGGGTTAGGGTGTGGGTTAGGGTTAGGGTACACGTTAGGATTAGTGTATTTATTAAACCTATCCCACTCTCTAGATACCACTTAGCACGTAAAGGAATATTATTTAGGGTCCAGCCATGGAGAAGATTTTCGTCACTAGGATAAGATAAAGAATAAACACATTATAAAAAAATCACATTAGGATTTTCTTTTTAACCTGTTCCTTAAAACACTAGTGCTTAGGAAATCTAATAGAGGCAAAAGCAATCAAGGGTAGTTTAGGGTTAGGGTTAGGGTTAGGGTTAGTGTTAGGGTTAGGGTACGGCTTAGGGTATGGGATAGGGTACGGGTGAGGGTACGGCGTAGGGTAGGGGTTAGGGTTAGGGTTAGTGTTAGGGTTAGGGTTAGGGTATGGCTTAGGGTACGGGTGAGGGTACTGTGTAGGTCATTGGTTAGGGTTAGGTTAAGGCTTAGGATACAGGTTATTGTATGGGTTAGGGTACGGCGCAGGGTATGGGTAAGGGTTAGGGTTAGGGTTAGGGTTAGAGTTAGGGTACGGCTTAGGGTACGGGTTAGGGTACGGGTGAGGGTACGGCGTAGTGTATAGGTTAGGGTTAGGGTTAGGGTACGGCTTAGGGTACGGGTTAGGTTACGGGTGAGGGTACGGCATAGGGTATGGGTTAGGGTTAGGGTTAGGGTTAGTGTTAGTGTTAGGGTTAGGGTACGGCTTAGCGTATGGGATAGGGTACGGGTGAGGGTACGGCGTAGGTTATGGGTTAGGGTTAGGGTTAGGTTTAGGGTTAGGGTACGGCTTAGGATACGGGTTAGGGTACGGGTGAGGGTACGGCGTATGTTATGGGTTAGGGTTAGGGTTAGTGTTAGGGTTATGGTACGGCTTAGGTTATGGGATAGGGTACAGGTGAGGGTATGGCATAGGGTAGGGGTTAGGGTTAGGGTTAGGGTTAGGGTTAGGGTACGGCTTAGGGTACGGGTGAGGGTATGGGTGAGGATACTGCGTAGGGTATTGGTTAGGATTACGGTACGTCTTAGGATACGGGTTAGGGTACGGGTGAGGGCACGGCGTAGGTTATGGGTTAGGGTTAGGGTTAGTGTTAGGGATATGGTTAGGGTTAGGTTATGGGATAGGGTACAGGTGAGGGTATGGCATAGGGTAGGGGTTAGGGTTAGGGTTAGGGTTAGGGTTAGGGTACGGCTTAGGGTACGGGTGAGGGTATGGGTGAGGATACTGCATAGGTTATTGTTTAGGGTTAGAGTACGGCTTCGGATACGGGTTAGGGTACGTGTTAGGGTATGGCGTACGGTATGGGTTAGGGTTAGGGTTAGGGTTAGGGTTAGGGTTAGGGTACGGCTTAGGGTACGGGTTAGGGTATGGGTGAGGTTACGGCGTAGGGTATAGTTTAGGGTTAGGGTTAGGGTTAGGGTACGGCTTAGGATACGGGTTAGGGTACGGGTGAGGGTACGGCGTAGCGTATGGTTTAGGGTTAGGTGTAGGGTTAGGGTATGGCTTAGGGAACGGGTGAGGGTACGGGTGAGGGTACTGGGTAGGGTATTGGTTATGGTTAGGGTACGGCTTAGAATACGGGTTAGGGTACGGGTTAGGTTACGGCGTAGGGTATGGGTTAGGCTTAAGGTTAGGGTTAGGGTTAGGGTTAGGGTACGGCTTAGGGTACGGGTGAGGGTACGGCGTAGCGTATGGGTTAGGGTTAGGGTTAGGGTTAGGGTACGGCTTAGGTTACGCGTTAGGGTACGGGTGAGGGTACGGCGTATGTTATGGGTTAGGGTTAGGGTTAGGGTTAGGGTTAGTTTTAGGGTTAGGGATTGGTTTAGGGTACGGGTTAGGATTAGCATACTTGTTCGGGTTAGGGTTTTGGTTAGGGTTAGGGTACGGGTTAGGGTTAGGGTGTGGGTTAGGTTTAGGGTACACTTTAGGATTAGGGTATTTATTAAACCTATCCCACTCTCTAGATACCACTTAGCACGTAAAGGAATATTATTTGGGGTTCAGCCATGGAGAAGATTTTAGTCACTAGGATAAGATAAAGAATAAACACATTATAAAAAAATCACATAAGGTTTTCTTTTTAACCTGTTCCTTAAAACACTAGTGTTTAGGAAATCTAATGGAGGCAAAAGCAGTAAAGGGTAGTTTAGGGTTAGGGTTAGGGTTAGGGTTAGGGTAGGGCTTAGGATACGGGTGAGAGTACTGGTGAGGGTACTGCGTAGGTTATTGGTTAGGGTTAGGGTACGGCTTAGGATACGGGTTAGGATATGGGTTAGGTTACGGCGTTAGGTATGGGTGAGGGTTAGGGTTAGGGTTAGGGTAAGGCTTTGGGTACGGGTTAGGGTACGGGTGAGGGTACGGCGTAGGGTAGAGGTTAGGGTTAGGTTTAGGGTTAGGGTACGGCTTAGGATACGGGTTAGGGTATGGGTGAGGGTACGGCGTAGCGTATGGGTTAGGGTTAGGGTAAGGTTTAGGGTTAGTTTTAGGGTTAGGGATTGGTTTAGGGTACGGGTTAGGATTAGCGTACGTGTTAGGGTTAGAGTTTGGGTTAGGGTTAGGGTACGCATTAGGGTTAGGGTGTGGGTTAGGGTTAGGGTACACGTTAGGATTAGGGTATTTATTAAACCTATCCCACTCTCTAGATACCACTTAGCACGTAAAGGAATATTATTTAGGGTCCAGCCATGGAGAAGATTTTCGTCACTAGGATAAGATAAAGAATAAACACATTATAAAAAAATCACATTAGGATTTTCTTTTTAACCTGTTCCTTAAAACACTAGTGCTTAGGAAATCTAATGGAGGCAAAAGCAGTCAAGGGTAGTTTAGGGTTAGGGTTAGGGTTAGGGTTAGTGTTAGGGTTAGGGTACGGCTTAGGGTATGGGATAGGGTATGGGTGAGTGTACGGCGTAGGGTTTAGGGTTAGGGTTAGTGTTAGGGTTAGGGTTAGGGTATGGCTTAGGGTACGGGTGAGGGTACTGTGTAGGTCATTGGTTAGGGTTAGGTTAAGGCTTAGGATACAGGTTATTGTATGGGTTAGGGTACGGCGCAGGGTATGGGTAAGGGTTAGGGTTAGGGTTAGGGTTAGAGTTAGGGTACGGCTTAGGGTACCGGTTAGGGTACGGGTGAGGGTACGGCGTAGCGTATGGTTTAGGGTTAGGGTTAGGGTACGTCTTAGGGTATGGTTTAGGGTACGGGTGCGGGTACGGCGTAGGGTAAGGGTTAGGGTTAGTTTTAGGGTTAGGGATTGGTTTAGGGTACAGGTTAGGATTAGCGTACGTGTTAGGGTTAGGTTTTGGGTTAGGGTTAGTGTACGCGTTAGGGTTAGGGTATGGGTTAGGGTTAGGGTACACGTTAGGATTAGGGTATTTATTAAACCTATCCCACTCTCTAGATACCACTTAGCACGTAAAGGAATATTATTAGGGATCCAGCCATGGAGAAGATTTTAGTCACTAGGATAAGATAAAGAATAAACACATTATAAAAAAATCACATTAGGATTTTCTTTTTAACCTGTTCCTTAAAACACTAGTGCTTAGGAAATCTAATAGAGGCAAAAGCAATCAAGGGTAGTTTAGGGTTAGGGTTAGGGTTAGGGTTAGTGTTAGGGTTAGGGTACGGCTTAGGGAATGGGATAGGGTACGGGTGAGGGTACGGCGTAGGGTAGGGGTTAGGGTTAGGGTTAGGGTATGGCTTCGGTTACGGGTGAGGGTACGGGTGAGGGTACTGCGTAGGGTATTGGTTAGGGTTAGGGTACGGCTTAGGATACGTGTTAGGGTACGGGTTAGGGTACGGCGTAGAGTGTGGGTTAGGGTTAGGGTTAGTGTTAGGGTTAGGGTTACGGTACGTCTTAGGGTACGTGTTAGGGTACGGGTGAGGGTACGGCGTAGGTTATGGGTTAGGGTTAGGGTTAGGTTTAGGGTTAGGGTACGGCTTAGGATACGGGTTAGGGTACGGGTGAGGGTACGGCGTAGGTTATGGGTTAGGGTTAGGGTTAGTGTTAGGGTTATGGTACGGCTTAGGTTATGGGATAGGGTACAGGTGAGGGTATGGCATACGGTAGGGGTTAGGGTTAGGGTTAGGGTTAGGGTTAGGGTTAGGGTACGGCTTAGGGTACGGGTGAGGGTATGGGTGAGGATACTGCGTAGGGTATTGGTTAGGGTTACGGTACGTCTTAGGATACGGGTTAGGGTACGGGTGAGGGCACGGCGTAGGTTATGGGTTAGGGTTAGGGTTAGTGTTAGGGATATGGTTAGGGTTAGGTTATGGGATAGGGTACAGGTGAGGGTATGGCATAGGGTAGGGGTTAGGGTTAGGGTTAGGGTTAGGGTTAGGGTACGGCTTAGGGTACGGGTGAGGGTATGGGTGAGGATACTGCATAGGTTATTGGTTAGGGTTAGAGTACGGCTTAGGGTACGGGTTAGGGTACGTGTTAGGGTATGGCGTACGGTATGGGTTAGGGTTAGGTTTAGGGTTAGGGTTAGGGTTAGGGTACGGCTTAGGGTACGGGTTAGGGTATGGGTGAGGTTACGGCGTAGGGTATAGTTTAGGGTTAGGGTTAGGGTTAGGGTACGGCTTAGGATACGGGTTAGGGTACGGGTGAGGGTACGGCGTAGCGTATGGTTTAGGGTTAGGTGTAGGGTTAGGATATGGCTTAGGGAACGGTGAGGGTACGGGTGAGGGTACTGGGTAGGGTATTGGTTATGGTTAGGGTACGGCTTAGAATACGGGTTAGGGTACGGGTTAGGTTACGGCGTAGGGTATGAGTTAGGGTTAAGGTTAGGGTTAGGGTTAGGGTTAGGGTACGGCTTAGGGTACGGGTGAGGGTACGGCGTAGCGTATGGGTTAGGGTTAGGGTTAGGGTTAGGGTACGGCTTAGGGTACGGGTTAGGGTACGGGTGAGGGTACGGCGTAGGTTATGGGTTAGGGTTAGGGTTAGGGTTAGGGTTAGTTTTAGGGTTAGGGATTGGTTTAGGGTACGGGTTAGGATTAGCGTACGTGTTAGGGTTAGGGTTTGGGTTAGGGTTAGGGTACGCATTAGGGTTAGGGTGTGGGTTAGGGTTAGGGTACACGTTAGGATTAGGGTATTTATTAAACCTATCCCACTCTCTAGATACCACTTAGCACGTAAATGAATATTATTTAGAGTCCAGCCATGGAGAAGATTTTCGTCACTAGGATAAGATAAAGAATAAACACATTATAAAAAAATCACATTAGGATTTTCTTTTTAACCTGTTCCTTAAAACACTAGTGCTTAGGAAATCTAATGGAGGCAAAAGCAGTCAAGGGTAGTTTAGGGTTAGGGTTAGGGTTAGGGTTAGTGTTAGGGTTAGGGTACGGCTTAGGGTATGGGATAGGGTATGGGTGAGGGTACGGCATAGGGTAGGGTTTAGGGTTAGGGTTAGTGTTAGGGTTAGGGTTAGGGTATGGCTTAGGGTACGGGTGAGGGTACTGTGTAGGTCATTGGTTAGGGTTAGGTTAAGGCTTAGGATACAGGTTATTGTATGGGTTAGTGTACGGCGCAGGGTATGGGTAAGGGTTAGGGTTAGGGTTAGGGTTAGAGTTAGGGTACGGCTTAGGGTACGGGTTAGGGTACGGGTGAGGGTACGGCGTAGTGTATAGTTTAGGGTTAGGGTTAGGGTACGGCTTAGGGTACGGGTTAGGTTACGGGTGAGGGTACGGCGTAGGGTATGGGTTAGGGTTAGGGTTAGGGTTAGGGTTAGTGTTATTGTTAGCGTTAGGGTACGGCTTAGCGTATGGGATAGGGTACAGGTGAGGGTACGGCGTAGGGTAGGGGTAAGGGTTAGAGTTAGGGTTAGGGTAGGGGTTAGGGTACGGCTTAGGGTACGGGTGAGGGTACGGGTGAGGGTACTGCGTAGGGTATTGGTTAGGGTTAGGATACGGCTTAGGATACGGGTTAGTGTACGGGTTAGGGTATGGCGTAGGGTATGGGTTAGGGTTAGGGTTAGGGTTAGGGTACGGCTTAGGATACGGGTTAGGGTACGTGTGAGGGTACGGCGTAGCGTATGGGTTAGGGTTAGGGTTAGGGTACGTCTTAGGGTACGGGTTAGGGTACGGGTGCGGGTACGGCGTAGGGTAAGGGTTAGGGTTAGTTTTAGGGTTAGGGATTGGTTTAGGGTACGGGTTAGGATTAGCATACGTGTTCGGGTTAGGGTTTTGGATAGGGTTAGGGTACGCGTTAGGGTTAGGGTATGGGTTAGGTTTAGGGTACACTTTAGGATTAGGGTATTTATTAAACCTATCCCACTCTCTAGATACCACTTAGCACGTAAAGGATTATTATTTGGGGTTCAGCCATGGAGAAGATTTTAGTTACTAGGATAAGATAAAGAATAAACACATTATAAAAAAATCACATAAGGTTTTCTTTTTAACCTGTTCCTTAAAACACTAGTGTTTAGGAAATCTAATGGAGGCAAAAGCAGTAAAGGGTAGTTTAGGGTTAGGGTTAGGGTTAGGGTTAGGGTAGGGCTTAGGATACGGGTGAGGGTACTGGTGAGGGTACTGCGTAGGTTATTGGTTAGGGTTAGGGTACGGCTTAGGATACGGGTTAGGATATGGGTTAGGTTACGGCGTTGCGTATGGGTGAGTGTTAGGTTTAGGGTTAGGGTAAGGCTTTGGGTACGGGTTAGGGTACGGGTGAGGGTACGGCGTAGGGTAGAGGTTAGGGTTAGGTTTAGGGTTAGGGTACGGCTTAGGATACGGGTTAGGGTATGGGTGAGGGTACGGCGTAGCGTATGGGTTAGGGTTAGGGTTAGGGTTAGGGTTAGTTTTAGGGTTAGGGATTGGTTTAGGGTACGGGTTAGGATTAGCGTACGTGTTAGGGTTAGGGTTTGGGTTAGGGTTAGGGTACGCATTAGGGTTAGGGTATGGATTAGGGTTAGGGTACACGTTAGGATTAGGGTATTTATTAAACCTATCCCACTCTCTAGATACCACTTAGCACGTAAAGGAATATTATTTAGGGTCCAGCCATGGAGAAGATTTTCGTCACTAGGATAAGATAAAGAATAAACACATTATAAAAAAATCACATTAGGATTTTCTTTTTAACCTGTTCCTTAAAACACTAGTGCTTAGGAAATCTAATGGAGGCAAAAGCAGTCAAGGGTAGTTTAGGGTTAGGGTTAGGGTTAGTGTTAGGGTTACGGTACGGCTTAGGGTATGGGATAGGGTATGGGTGAGGGTACGGCATAGGGTAGGGTTTAGGGTTAGGGTTAGTGTTAGGGTTAGGGTTAGGGTATGGCTTAGGGTACGGGTGAGGGTACTGTGTAGGTCATTGTTTAGGGTTAGGTTAAGGCTTAGGATACGGGTTATTGTATGGGTTAGGGTACGGCGCAGGGTATGGGTAAGGGTTAGGGTTAGGGTTAGGGTTAGAGTTAGGGTATGGCTTAGGGTACGGGTGAGGGTACGGCGTAGTGTATAGGTTAGGGTTAGGGTTAGGGTTAGGGTATGGCTTAGGGTACGGGTTAGGTTACGGGTGAGGGTACGGCGTAGGGTATGGGTTAGGGTTAGGGTTAGTGTTAGTGTTAGGGTTAGGGTACGGCATAGCGTATGGGATAGGGTACGGGTGAGGGTACGGCGTAGGGTAGGGCTTAGGGTTAGGGTTAGGGTTAGGGTTAGGGTATGGCTTAGGGTACGGGTGAGGGTACGGGTGAGTGTACTGCGTAGGGTATTGGTTAGGGTTAGGGTACGGCTTAGGATACGTGTTAGGGTACGGGTTAGGGTACGGCGTAGAGTGTGGGTTAGGGTTAGTGTTAGTGTTAGGGTTAGGGTTACGGTACGTCTTAGGGTACATGTTAGGGTACGGGTGAGGGTACGGCGTAGGGTATGGGTTAGGGTTAGGTTTAGGGTTAGGGTTAGGGTTAGGGTTAGGGTACGGCTTACGGTACGGGTGAGGGTATGTGTGAGGATACTGCGTAGGGTATTGGTTAGTGTTAGGGTACGGCTTAGGATACGGGTTAGGGTACGTGTTAGGGTATGGCGTACGGTATGGGTTAGGGTTAGGGTTAGGGTTAGGGTTAGGGTACGGCTTAGGGTACGGGTTAGGGTACGGGTGAGGTTACGGCGTAGGGTATAGTTTAGGGTTAGGGTTAGGGTTAGGGTACGGCTTAGGATACGGGTTAGGGTACGGGTGAGGGTACGGCGTAGCGTATGGTTTAGGGTTAGGGTTAGGGTTAGGGTAAGGCTTAGCGTACGGGTTAGGGTACGGGTGAGGGTACGGTGTAGGTTATGGATTAGGGTTAGGGTTAGGGTTAGGGTTAGTTTTAGGGTTAGGGATTGGTTTAGGGTACGGGTTAGGATTAGCATACGTGTTCGGGTTAGGGTTTTGGTTAGGGTTAGGGTACGCGTTAGGGTTAGGGTATGGGTTAGGTTTAGGGTACACTTTAGGATTAGGGTATTTATTAAACCTATCCCACTCTCTAGATACCACTTAGCACGTAAAGGAATATTATTTAGGGTTCAGCCATGGAGAAGATTTTAGTCACTAGGATAAGATAAAGAATAAACACATTATAAAAAAATCACATAAGGTTTTCTTTTTAACCTGTTCCTTAAAACACTAGTGTTTAGGAAATCTAATGGAGGCAAAAGCAGTAAAGGGTAGTTTAGGGTTAGGGTTAGGGTTAGGGTTAGGGTAGGACTTAGGATACGGGTGAGGGTACTGGTGAGGGTACTGCGTAGGTTATTGGTTAGGGTTAGGGTACGGCTTAGGATACGGGTTAGGATATGGGTTAGGTTACGGCGTTGGGTATGGGTGAGGGTTAGGGTTAGGGTTAGGGTAAGGCTTTGGGTAAGGGTTAGGGTACGGGTGAGGGTACGGCGTAGGGTAGAGGTTAGGGTTAGGTTTAGGGTTAAGGTACGGCTTATGATACGGGTTAGGGTATGGGTGAAGGTACGGCGTAGCATATGGGTTAGGGTTAGGGTAAGGGTTAGGGTTAGTTTTAGGGTTAGGGATTGGTTTAGGGTACGGGTTAGGATTAGCGTACGTGTTAGGGTTAGGGTTTGGGTTAGGGTTAGAGTACGCATTAGGGTTAAGGTGTGGGTTAGGGTTAGGGTACACGTTAGGATTTGGGTATTTATTAAACCTATCCCACTCTCTAGATACCACTTAGCACGTAAAGGAATATTATTTAGGATCCAGCCATGGAGAAGATTTTCGTCACTAGGATAAGATAAAGAATAAACACATTATAAAAAAATCACATTAGGATTTTCTTTTTAACCTGTTCCTTAAAACACTAGTGCTTAGGAAATCTAATGGACGCAAAAGCAGTCAAGGGTAGTTTAGGGTTAGGGTTAGGGTTAGTGTTAGGGTTAGGGTACGGCTTAGGGTATGGGATAGGGTACGGGTGAGGGTACGGCGTAGGGTAGGGGTTAGGTTTAGGGTTAGGGTTATGGTTAGGGTATGGCTTAGGGTACGGCTGAGGGTACTGCGTAGGGTATTGGTTAGGGTTAGGGTACGGCTTAGGATACGTGTTAGGGTACGGGTTAGGGTACGGCGTAGAGTGTGGGTTAGGGTTAGGGTTAGTGTTAGGGTTAGGGTTACGGTACATCTTAGGGTACGTGTTAGGGTACGGGTGAGGGTACGGCGTAGGTTATGGGTTAGGGTTAGGGTTAGGGTTAGGGTTACGGTACGGCTTAGGATACGGGTTAGGGTACGGGTGAGGGTACGGCGTAGGTTATGGGTTAGGGTTAGGGTTAGTGTTAGGGTTATGGTACGTCTTAGGTTATGGGATAGGGTACAGGTGAGGGTATGGCATAGGGTAGGGGTTAGGGTTAGGATTAGGGTTAGGGTTAGGGTACGGCTTAGGGTACGGGTGAGGGTATGGGTGAGGATACTGCGTAGGGTATTGGTTAGGGTTACGGTACGTCTTAGGATACGGGTTAGGGTACGGGTGAGGGCACGGCGTAGGTTATGGGTTAGGGTTAGGTTTAGTGTTAGGGATATAGTTAGGGTTAGGTTATGGGATAGGGTACAGGTGAGGGTACGGTATAGGGTAGGGTTTAGGGTTAGGGTTAGTGTTAGGGTTACGGTTAGGGTATGGCTTAGGGTACGGGTGAGGGTACTGTGTAGGTCATTGGTTAGGGTTAGGTTATGGCTTAGGATACACGTTATTATATGGGTTAGGGTACGGCGCAGGGTATGGGTAAGGGTTAGGGTTAGGGTTAGGGTTAGAGTTAGGGTACGGCTTAGGGAACGGGTTAGGGTACGTGTGAGGGTACGGCGTAGTGTATAGGTTAGGGTTAGGGTTAGGGTACGGCTTAGGGTACGGGTTAGGTTACGGGTGAGGGTACGGTGTAGGGTAAGGGTTAGGGTTAGGGTTAGGGTTAGTGTTAGTGTTAGGGTACGGCTTAGCGTATGGGATAGGGTACGGGTGAGGGTACGGCATAGGGTAGGGGTTAGGGTTAGGGTTAGGGTTAGAGTTAGGGTATGGCTTAAGGTACGGGTGAGGGTACGGGTGAGGGTACTGCGTAGGGTATTGGTTAGGGTTAGGGTATGGCTTAGGATACGTGTTAGGGTACGGGTTAGGGTACGGCGTAGAGTATGGGTTAGGGTTAGGGTTAGTGTTAGGGTTAGGGTTACGGTACGTCTTAGGGTACGTGTTAGGGTACGGGTGAGGTTACGGCGTAGGTTATGGGTTAGGGTTAGGGTTAGTGTTAGGGTTAGGTTTAGGGTACGGCTTAGGATATGGGTTAGGGTACGGGTGAGCGTACGGCGTAGGTTATGGGTTAGGGTTAGGGTTAGTGTTAGGGTTATGGTACGGCTTAGGTTATGGGATAGGGTACAGGTGAGGGTATGGCATAGGGTAGGGGTTAGGGTTAGGGTTAGGGTTAGGGTTAGGGTTAGGGTACGGCTTAGGGTACGGGTGAGGGTTTGGGTGAGGATACTGCGTAGGGTATTGGTTAGGGTTAGGGTACGGCTTAGGATAAGGGTTATGGTACGTGTTAGGGTATGGCGTACGGTATGGTTTAGGGTTAGGTTTAGGGTTAGGGTTAGGGTTAGGGTTAGGGTACGGCTTAGGGTACGGGTTAGGGTACGGGTGAGGTTACGGCGTAGGGTATAGTTTAGGGTTAGGGTTAGGGTTAGGGTACGGCTTAGGATACGGGTTAGGGTACGGGTGAGGGTACGGCGTAGCGTATGGTTTAGGGTTAGGGTTAGGGTTAGGGTACGGCTTAGGGTACGGGTTAGGGTACGGGTGAGGGTATGGCGTAGTGTATAGGTTAGGGTTAGGGTTAGGGTTAGGGTATGGCTTAGGGTACGGGTGAGGGTACGGGTGAGGGTACTCTGTAGGCTATTGGTTATGGTTAGGGTACGGCTTAGAATACGGGTTAGGGTACGGGTTAGGTTACGGCGTAGGGTATGGGTTAGGGTTAAGGTTAGGGTTAGGGTTAGGGTACGGCTTAGGGTACGGCTTAGGGTACGGGTGAGGGTAAGGAGTAGTGTATAGGTTAGGGTTAGGGTTAGGGTTAGGGTTCGGCTTAGGGTACGGGTTAGGGTACGGGTGAGGGTATGGCGTAGTGTATATGTTAGGGTTAGGGTTAGGGTTAGGTTACGGCTTAGGGTATGGGATAGGGTACGGGTGAGGGTACGGCGTAGGGTAGGGGTTAGGTTTAGGGTTAGGGTTAGTGTTAGGGTTAGGGTACGGCTTAGGGTATGGGATAGGGTACAGGTGAGGGTATGGCATAGGGTAGGGGTTAGGGTTAGGGTTAGGGTTAGGGTAAGGGTTAGGGTACGGCTTAGGGTACGGGTGAGGGTATGGGTGAGGATACTGCGTAGGGTATTGGTTAGGGTTAGGGTACGGCTTAGGATATGGGTTAGGGTACGTGTTAGGGTATGGCGTACGGTATGGGTTAGGGTTAGGGTTAGGGTTAGGGTACGGCTTAGGGTACGGGTTAGGGTACGGGTGAGGTTACGGCGTAGGGTATAGTTTAGGGTTAGGGTTAGGGTTAGGGTACGGCTTAGGATACGGGTTAGGGTACGGGTGAGGGTACGGCGTAGCGTATGGTTTAGGGTTAGGGTTAGGGTTAGGGTACGGCTTAGGGTACGGGTTAGGGTACGGGTGAGGGTACGGTGTAGGTTATGGATTAGGGTTAGGGTTAGGGTTAGGGTTAGTTTTAGGGTTAGGGATTGGTTTAGGGTACGGGTTAGGATTAGCATACGTGTTCGGGTTAGGGTTTTGGTTAGGGTTAGGGTACGCGTTAGGGTTAGGGTATGGGTTAGGTTTAGGGTACACTTTAGGATTAGGGTATTTATTAAACCTATCCCACTCTCTAGATACCACTTAGCACGTAAAGGAATATTATTTGGGGTTCAGCCATGGAGAAGATTTTAGTCACTAGGATAAGATAAAGAATAAACACATTATAAAAAATCACATAAGGTTTTCTTTTTAACCTGTTCCTTAAAACACTAGTGTTTAGGAAATCTAATGGAGGCAAAAGCAGTAAAGGGTAGTTTAGGGTTAGGGTTAGGGTTAGGGTTAGGGTAGGACTTAGGATACGGGTGAGGGTACTGGTGAGGGTACTGCGTAGGTTATTGGTTAGGGTTAGGGTACGGCTTAGGATACGGGTTAGGATATGGGTTAGGTTACGGCGTTGGGTATGGGTGAGGGTTAGGGTTAGGGTTAGGGTAAGGCTTTGGGTAAGGGTTAGGGTACGGGTGAGGGTACGGCGTAGGGTAGAGGTTAGGGTTAGGTTTAGGGTTAAGGTACGGCTTATGATACGGGTTAGGGTATGGGTGAGGGTACGGCGTAGCGTATGGGTTAGGGTTAGGGTAAGGGTTAGGGTTAGTTTTAGGGTTAGGGATTGGTTTAGGGTACGGGTTAGGATTAGCGTACGTGTTAGGGTTAGGGTTTGGGTTAGGGTTAGAGTACGCATTAGGGTTAAGGTGTGGGTTAGGGTTAGGGTACACGTTAGGATTAGGGTATTTATTAAACCTATCCCACTCTCTAGATACCACTTAGCACGTAAAGGAATATTATTTAGGATCCAGCCATGGAGAAGATTTTCGTCACTAGGATAAGATAAAGAATAAACACATTATAAAAAAATCACATTAGGATTTTCTTTTTAACCTGTTCCTTAAAACACTAGTGCTTAGGAAATCTAATGGACGCAAAAGCAGTCAAGGGTAGTTTAGGGTTAGGGTTAGGGTTAGTGTTAGGGTTAGGGTACGGCTTAGGGTATGGGATACGGTACGGGTGAGGGTACGGCGTAGGGTAGGGGTTAGGGTTAGGGTTAGGGTTACGGTTAGGGTATGGCTTAGGGTACGGCTGAGGGTACTGCGTAGGGTATTGGTTAGGGTTAGGGTACGGCTTAGGATACGTGTTAGGGTACGGGTTAGGGTACGGCGTAGAGTGTGGGTTAGGGTTAGGGTTAGTGTTAGGATTAGGGTTACAGTACATCTTAGGGTACGTGTTAGGGTACGGGTGAGGGTATGGCGTAGGTTATGGGTTAGGGTTAGGGTTAGGGTTAGGGTTACGGTACGGCTTAGGATACGGGTTAGGGTACGGGTGAGGGTACGGCGTAGGTTATGGGTTAGGGTTAGGGTTAGTGTTAGGGTTATGGTACGTCTTAGGTTATGGGATAGGGTACAGGTGAGGGTATGGCATAGGGTAGGGGTTAGGGTTAGGGTTAGGGTTAGGGTTAGGGTACGGCTTAGGGTACGGGTGAGGGTATGGGTGAGGATACTGCGTAGGGTATTGGTTAGGGTTACGGTACGTCTTAGGATACGGGTTAGGGTACGTGTGAGGGCACGGCGTAGGTTATGGGTTAGGGTTAGGTTTAGTGTTAGGGATATGGTTAGGGTTAAGTTATGGGATAGGGTACAGGTGAGGGTACGGTATAGGGTAGGGTTTAGGGTTAGGGTTAGTGTTAGGGTTACGGTTAGGGTATGGCTTAGGGTACGGGTGAGGGTACTGTGTAGGTCATTGGTTAGGGTTAGGTTATGGCTTAGGATACACGTTATTTTATGGGTTAGGGTACGGCGCAGGGTATGGGTAAGGGTTAGGGTTAGGGTTAGGGTTAGAGTTAGGGTACGGCTTAGGGTACGGGTTAGGGTACGGGTGAGGGTACGGCGTAGTGTATAGGTTAGGGTTAGGGTTAGGGTTAGTGTTAGTGTTAGGGTTAGGGTACGGCTTAGCGTATGGGATAGGGTACGGGTGAGGGTACGGCATAGGGTAGGGGTTAGGGTTAGGGTTAGGGTTAGAGTTAGGGTATGGCTTAAGGTACGGGTGAGGGTACGGGTGAGGGTACTGCGTAGGGTATTGGTTAGGGTTAGGGTATGGCTTAGGATACGTGTTAGGGTACGGGTGAGGTTACGGCGTAGGTTATGGGTTAGGGTTAGGGTTAGTGTTAGGGTTAGGTTTAGGGTACGGCTTAGGATACGGGTTAGGGTACGGGTGAGCGTACGGCGTAGGTTATGGGTTAGGGTTAGGGTTAGTGTTAGGGTTATGGTACGGCTTAGGTTATGGGATAGGGTACAGGTGAGGGTATGGCATAGGGTAGGGGTTAGGGTTAGGGTTAGGGTTAGGGTTAGGGTACGGCTTAGGGTACGGGTGAGGGTTTGGGTGAGGATACTGCGTAGGGTATTGGTTAGGGTTAGGGTACGGCTTAGGATAAGGGTTATGGTACGTGTTAGGGTATGGCGTACGGTATGGTTTAGGGTTAGGTTTAGGGTTAGGGTTAGGGTTAGGGTTAGGGTACGGCTTAGGGTACGGGTTAGGGTACGGGTGAGGTTACGGCGTAGGGTATAGTTTAGGGTTAGGGTTAGGGTTAGGGTACGGCTTAGGATACGGGTTAGGGTACGGGTGAGGGTACGGCGTAGCGTATGGTTTAGGGTTAGGGTTAGGGTTAGGGTACGGCTTAGGGTACGGGTTAGGGTACGGGTGAGGGTATGGCGTAGTGTATAGGTTAGGGTGAGGGTTAGGGTTAGGGTATGGCTTAGGGTACGGGTGAGGGTACGGGTGAGGGTACTCTGTAGGCTATTGGTTATGGTTAGGGTACGGCTTAGAATACGGGTTAGGGTACGGGTTAGGTTACGGCGTAGGGTATGGGTTAGGGTTAAGGTTAGGGTTAGGGTTAGGGTACGGCTTAGGGTACGGCTTAGGGTACGGGTGAGGGTAAGGAGTAGTGTATAGGTTAGGGTTAGGGTTAGGGTTAGGGTTCGGCTTAGGGTACGGGTTAGGGTACGGGTGAGGGTATGGCGTAGTGTATATGTTAGGGTTAGGGTTAGGGTTAGGGTACGGCTTAGGGTATGGGATAGGGTACGGGTGAGGGTACGGTGTAGGGTAGGGGTTAGGTTTAGGGTTAGGGTTAGTGTTAGGGTTAGGGTACGGCTTAGGGTATGGGATAGGTTACGGGTGAGAGTACGGCGTAGGGTAGGGTTTAGGGTTAGGTTTAGGGTTAGTGTTAGGTTTAGGGTACCGCTTAGGGTATGGGATAGGGTACAGCGTAGGGTAGCGGTTAGGCTTAGGGTTAGGGTTAGGGTTAGGGTAAGGCTTTGGGTACGGGTTAGGGTACGGGTGAGGGTACGGGTGTGGGTACGGCGTAGGGTAGAGGTTAGGGTTAGGTTTAGGGTTAGGGTATGGCTTAGGGTACGGGTTAGGGTACGGGTGAGGGTACGGCGGAGGTTATGGGTTAGGGTTAGGGTTAGGGTTAGGGTTAGTTTTAGGGTTAGGGATTGGTTTAGGGTACGGGTTAGGATTAGCATACTTGTTCGGGTTAGGGTTTTGGTTAGGGTTAGGGTACACGTTAGGGTTAGGGTATGGGTTAGGTTTAGGGTACACTTTAGGATTAGGGTATTTATTAAACCTATCCCACTCTCTAGATACCACTTAGCACGTAAAGGATTATTATTTGGGGTTCAGCCATGGAGAAGATTTTAGTCACTAGGATAAGATAAAGAATAAACACATTATAAAAAATCACATAAGGTTTTCTTTTTAACCTGTTCCTTAAAACACTAGTGTTTAGGAAATCTAATGGAGGCAAAAGCAGTAAAGGGTATTTTAGGGTTAGGGTATGGGTTAGGGTTAGGGTAGGGCTTAGGATACGGGTGAGGGTACTGGTGAGGGTACTGCATAGGTTATTGGTTAGGGTTAGGGTACGGCTTAGGATACGGGTTAGGATATGTGTTAGGTTACGGCGTTGGGTATGGGTGAGGGTTAGGGTTAGGGTTAGGGTAAGGCTTTGGGTACGGGTTAGGGTACGGGTGAGGGTACGGTGTAGGGTAGAGGTTAGGGTTAGGTTTAGGGTTAGGGTACGGCTTAGGATACGGGTTAGGGTACGGGTGAGGGTATGGCGTAGCGTATGGGTTAGGGTTAGGGTTAGGGTACGTCTTAGGGTACGGGTTAGGGTACGGGTGAGGGTACGGCGTAGGGTAAGGTTTAGGGTTAGGGTTAGGGTTAGGGTTAGTTTTAGGGTTAGGGATTGGTTTAGGGTACGGGTTAGGATTAGCGTACGTGTTAGGGTTAGATTTTGGGTTAGGGTTAGGGTACGCGTTAGGGTTACGGTATGCGTTAGGGTTAGGGTACACGTTAGGTTTAGGGTAATTATTAAACCTATCCCACTCTCTAGATACCACTTAGCACGTAAAGGAATATTATTAGGGATCCAGCCATGGAGAAGATTTTAGTCACTAGGATAAGATAAAGAATAAACACATTATAAAAAAATCACATTAGGATTTTCTTTTTAACCTGTTCCTTAAAACACTAGTGCTTAGGAAATCTAATAAAGGCAAAAGCAATCAAGGGTAGTTTAGGGTTAGGGTTAGGGTTAGGGTTAGTGTTAGGGTTAGGGTACGGCTTAGGGTATGGGATAGGATACGGGTGAGGGTACGGCGTAGGTTAGGGGTTAGAGTTAGGGTTAGGGTTAGGGTTAGGGTATGGCTTAGGGTACGGGTGAGGGTACGGGTGAGGGTACTGCGTAGGGTATTGCTTAGGGTTAGGGTACGGCTTAGGATACGTGTTAGGGTACGGGTTAGGGTACTGCGTAGAGTGTGGGTTAGGGTTAGGGTTAGTGTTAGGGTTAGGGTTACGGTACGTCTTAGGGTACGTGTTAGGGTACGGGTGAGGGTACGGCGTAGGTTATGGGTTAGGGTTAGGGTTAGGGTTAGGGTTAGGGTACGGCTTAGGATACGGGTTAGTGTACGGGTGAGGGTACGGCATAGGTTATGGTTTAGGGTTAGGGTTAGTGTTAGGGTTATGGTACGGCTTAGGTTATGGGATAGGGTACAGGTGAGGGTATGGCATAGGGTAGGGGTTAGGGTTAGGGTTAGGGTTAGGGTAAGGGTTAGGGTACGGCTTAGGGTACGGGTGAGGGTATGGGTGAGGATACTGCGTAGGGTATTGGTTAGGGTTAGGGTACGGCTTAGGATATGGGTTAGGGTACGTGTTAGGGTATGGTGTACGGTATGGGTTAGGGTTAGGGTTAGGGTTAGGGTTAGGGTTAGGGTTAGGGTACGGCTTAGGGTACGGGTTAGGGTACGGGTGAGGTTACGGCGTAGGGTAAAGTTTAGGGTTAGGGTTAGGGTTAGGGTACGGCTTAGGATACGGGTTAGGGTACGGGTGAGGGTACGGCGTAGCGTATGGTTTAGGGTTAGGGTTAGGGTTAGGGTACGGCTTAGGGTACGGGTTAGGGTACGGGTGAGGGTACGGTGTAGGTTATGGATTAGGGTTAGGGTTAGGGTTAGGGTTAGTTTTAGGGTTAGGGATTGGTATAGGGTACGGGTTAGGATTAGCATACGTGTTCGGGTTAGGGTTTTGGTTAGGGTTAGGGTACGCGTTAGGGTTAGGGTATGGGTTAGGTTTAGGGTACACTTTAGGATTAGGGTATTTATTAAACCTATCCCACTCTCTAGATACCACTTAGCAAGTAAAGGAATATTATTTGGGGTTCAGCCATGGAGAAGATTTTAGTCACTAGGATAAGATAAAGAATAAACACATTATAAAAAATCACATAAGGTTTTCTTTTTAACCTGTTCCTTAAAACACTAGTGTTTAGGAAATCTAATGGAGGCAAAAGCAGTAAAGGGTAGTTTAGGGTTAGGGTTAGGGTTAGGGTTAGGGTAGGACTTAGGATACGGGTGAGGGTACTGGTGAGGGCACTGCGTAGGTTATTGGTTAGGGTTAGGGTACGGCTTAGGATACGGGTTAGGATATGGGTTAGGTTACGGCATTGGGTATGGGTGAGGGTTAGGGTTAGGGTTAGGGTAAGGCTTTGGGTAAGGGTTAGGGTACGGGTGAGGGTACGGCGTAGGGTAGAGCTTAGGGTTAGGTTTAGTGTTAAGGTACGGCTTATGATACGGGTTAGGGTATGGGTGAGGGTACGGCGTAGCGTATGGGTTAGGGTTAGGGTAAGGGTTAGGGTTAGTTTTAGGGTTAGGGATTGGTTTAGGGTATGGGTTAGGATTAGCGTACGTGTTAGGGTTAGGGTTTGGGTTAGGGTTAGGGTACGCATTAGGGTTAAGGTGTGGGTTAGGGTTAGGGTACACGTTAGGATTAGGGTATTTATTAAACCTATCCCACTCTCTAGATACCACTTAGCACGTAAAGGAATATTATTTAGGATCCAGCCATGGAGAAGATTTTCGTCACTAGGATAAGATAAAGAATAAACACATTATAAAAAAATCACATTAGGATTTTCTTTTTAACCTGTTCCTTAAAACACTAGTGCTTAGGAAATCTAATGGACGCAAAAGCAGTCAAGGGTAGTTTAGGGTTAGGGTTAGGGTTAGTGTTAGGGTTAGGGTACGGCTTAGGGTATGGGATAGGGTACAGGTGAGGGTATGGCATAGGGTAGGGGTTAGGGTTAGGGTTAGGGTTAGGGTTAGGGTACGGCTTATGGTACGGGTGAGGGTTTGGGTGAGGATACTGCGTAGGGTATTGGTTAGGGTTAGGGTACGGCTTAGGATAAGGGTTATGGTACGTGTTAGGGTATGGCGTACGGTATGGGTTAGGGTTAGGTTTAGGGTTAGGGTTAGGGTTAGGGTTAGGGTACCGCTTAGGGTACGGGTTAGGGTACGGGTGAGGTTACGGCGTAGGGTATAGTTTAGGGTTAGGGTTAGGGTTAGGGTACGGCTTAGGATACGGGTTAGGGTACGGGTGAGGGTACGGCATAGCGTATGGTTTAGGGTTAGGGTTAGGGTTAGGGTACGGCTTAGGGTACGGGTTAGGGTACGGGTGAGGGTATGGCGTAGTGTATAGGTTAGGGTTAGGTTTAGGGTTAGGGTATGGCTTAGGGTACGGGTGAGGGTACGGGTGAGGGTACTTTGTAGGCTATTGGTTATGGTTAGGGTACGGCTTAGAATACGGGTTAGGGTACGGGTTAGGTTACGGCGTAGGGTATGGGTTAGGGTTAAGGTTAGGGTTAGGGTTAGGGTACGGCTTAGGGTACGGCTTAGGGTACGGGTGAGGGTAAGGAGTAGTGTATAGGTTAGGGTTAGGGTTAGGGTTAGGGTTCGGCTTAGGGTACGGGTTAGGGTACGGGTGAGGGTATGGCGTAGTGTATATGTTAGGGTTAGGGTTAGGGTTAGGGTACGGCTTAGGGTATGGGATAGGGTACGGGTGAGGGTACGGCGTAGGGTAGAGGTTAGGTTTAGGGTTAGGGTTAGTGTTAGGGTTAGGGTACGGCTTAGGGTATGGGATAGGTTACGGGTGAGGGTACGGCGTAGGGTAGGGGTTAGGGTTAGGTTTAGGGTTAGTGTTAGGTTTAGGGTACCGCTTAGGGTATGGGATAGGGTACAGCGTAGGGTAGCGGTTAGGGTTAGGGTTAGGGTTAGGGTACGGCTTAGGATACGGTTTAGGGTACGGGTGAGGGTACGGCGTAGCGTATGGGTTAGGGTTAGGGTTAGGGTTAGGGTACGGCTTAGGGTACGGGTTAGGGTACGGGTGAGGGTACGGCGTAGGTTATGGGTTAGGGTTAGGGTTAGGGTTAGGGTTAGTTTTAGGGTTAGGGATTGGTTTAGGGTACGGGTTAGGATTAGCATACTTGTTCGGGTTAGGGTTTTGGTTAGGGTTAGGGTACACGTTAGGGTTAGGGTATGGGTTAGGTTTAGGGTACACTTTAGGATTAGGGTATTTATTAAACCTATCCCACTCTCTAGATACCACTTAGCACGTAAAGGATTATTATTTGGGGTTCAGCCATGGAGAAGATTTTAGTCACTAGGATAAGATAAAGAATAAACACATTATAAAAAAATCACATAAGGTTTTCTTTTTAACCTGTTCCTTAAAACACTAGTGTTTAGGAAATCTAATGGAGGCAAAAGCAGTAAAGGGTAGTTTAGGGTTAGGGTTAGGGTTAGGGTTAGGGTAGGGCTTAGGATACGGGTGAGGGTACTGGTGAGGGTACTGCATAGGTTATTGGTTAGGGTTAGGGTACGGCTTAGGATACGGGTTAGGATATGGGTTAGGTTACGGCGTTGGGTATGGGTGAGGGTTAGGGTTAGGGTTAGGGTAAGGCTTTGGGTACGGGTTAGGGTACGGGTGAGGGTACGGCGTAGGGTAGAGGTTAGGGTTAGGTTTAGGATTAGGGTACGGCTTAGGATACGGTTTAGGGTACGGGTGAGGGTATGGCGTAGCGTATGGGTTAGGGTTAGGGTTAGGGTACGTCTTAGGGTACGGGTTAGGGTACGGGTGAGGGTACGGCGTAGGGTAAGGTTTAGGGTTAGGGTTAGGGTTAGGGTTAGTTTTAGGGTTAGGGATTGGTTTAGGGTACGGGTTAGGATTAGCGTACGTGTTAGGGTTAGATTTTGGGTTAGGGTTAGGGTACGCGTTAGGGTTACGGTATGGGTTAGGGTTAGGGTACACGTTAGGATTAGGGTATTTATTAAACCTATCCCACTCTCTAGATACCACTTAGCACGTAAAGGAATATTATTAGGGATCCAGCCATGGAGAAGATTTTAGTCACTAGGATAAGATAAAGAATAAACACATTATAAAAAAATCACATTAGGATTTTCTTTTTAACCTGTTCCTTAAAACACTAGTGCTTAGGAAATCTAATAAAGGCAAAAGCAATCAAGGGTAGTTTAGGGTTAGGGTTAGGGTTAGGGTTAGTGTTAGGGTTAGGGTACGGCTTAGGGTATGGGATAGGATACGGGTGAGGGTACGGCGTAGGTTATGGGTTAGGGTTAGGGTTAGGGTTAGGGTTAGGGTATGGCTTAGGGTACGGGTGAGGGTACGGGTGAGGGTACTGCGTAGGGTAATGCTTAGGGTTAGGGTACGGCTTAGGATATGTGTTAGGGTACGGGTTAGGGTACGGCGTAGAGTGTGGGTTAGGGATAGGGTTAGTGTTAGGGTTAGGGTTACGGTACGTCTTAGGGTACGTGTTAGGGTACGGGTGAGGGTACGGCGTAGGTTATGGGTTAGGGTTAGGGTTAGGGTTAGGGTACGGCTTAGGATACGGGTTATTGTACGGGTGAGGGTACGGCATAGGTTATGGTTTAGGGTTAGGGTTAGTGTTAGGGTTATGGTACGGCTTAGGTTATGGGATAGGGTACAGTTGAGGGTATGGCATAGGGTAGGGGTTAGGGTTAGGGTTAGGGTTAGGGTAAGGGTTAGGGTACGGCTTAGGGTACGGGTGAGGGTATGGGTGAGGATACTGCATAGGGTATTGATTAGCTTTAGGGTACGGCTTAGGATATGGGTTAGGGTACATGTTAGGGTATGGCGTACGGTATGGGTTAGGGTTAGGGTTAGGGTTAGGGTTAGGGTTAGGGTACGGCTTAGGGTACGGGTTAGGGTACGGGTGAGGTTACGGCGTAGGGTATAGTTTAGGGTTAGGGTTAGGGTTAGGGTACGGCTTAGGATACGGGTTAGGGTACGGGTGAGGGTACAGCGTAGCTTATGGTTTAGGGTTAGGGTTAGGGTTAGGGTACGGCTTAGGGTACGGGTTAGGGTACGGGTGAGGGTACGGTGTAGGTTATGGATTAGGGTTAGGGTTAGGGTTAGGGATTGGTTTAGGGTACGGGTTAGGATTAGCATACGTGTTCGGGTTAGGGTTTTGGTTAGGGTTAGGGTACGCGTTAGGGTTAGGGTATGGGTTAGGTTTAGGGTACACTTTAGGATTAGGGTATTTATTAAACCTATCCCACTCTCTAGATACCACTTAGCACGTAAAGGAATATTATTTGGGGTTCAGCCATGGAGAAGATTTTAGTCACTAGGATAAGATAAAGAATAAACACATTATAAAAAAATCACATAAGGTTTTCTTTTTAACCTGTTCCTTAAAACACTAGTGTTTAGGAAATCTAATGGAGGCAAAAGCAGTAAAGGGTAGTTTAGGGTTAGGGTAAGGGTTAGGGTTAGGGTAGGGCTTAGGATACGGGTGAGGGTACTGGTGAGGGTACTGCGTAGGTTATTGGTTAGGGTTAGGGTACGGCTTAGGATACGGGTTAGGATATGGGTTAGGTTACGGCGTTGGGTATGGGTGAGGGTTAGGGTTAGGGTTAGGGTAAGGCTTTGGGTACGGGTTAGGGTACGGGTGAGGGTACGGCATAGGGTAGAGGTTAGGGTTAGGTTTAGGGTTAGGGTACGGCTTAGGATACGGGTTAGGGTACGGGTGAGGGTATGGCGTAGCGTATGGGTTAGGGTTAGGGTTAGGGTACGTCTTAGGGTATGGGTTAGGGTACGGGTGAGGGTACGGCGTAGGGTAAGGTTTAGGTTTAGGGTTAGGGTTAGTGTTAGTTTTAGGGTTAGGGATTGGTTTAGGGTACGGGTTAGGATTAGCGTACGTGTTAGGGTTAGATTTTGGGTTAGGGTTAGGGTACGCGTTAGGGTTACGGTATGGGTTAGGGTTAGGGTACACGTTAGGATTAGGGTATTTATTAAACCTATCCCACTCTCTAGATACCACTTAGCACGTAAAGGAATATTATTAGGGATCCAGCCATGGAGAAGATTTTAGTCACTAGGATAAGATAAAGAATAAACACATTATAAAAAAATCACATTAGGATTTTCTTTTTAACCTGTTCCTTAAAACACTAGTGCTTAGGAAATCTAATAAAGGCAAAAGCAATCAAGGGTAGTTTAGGGTTAGGGTTAGGGTTAGGGTTAGTGTTAGGGTTAGGGTACGGCTTAGGGTATGGGATAGGATACGGGTGAGGGTACGGCGTAGGTTAGGGGTTAGGGTTAGGGTTAGGGTTAGGGTTAGGGTACGGCTTAGGGTACGGGTGAGGGTACGGGTGAGGGTACTGCGTAGGGTATTGCTTAGGGTTAGGGTACGGCTTAGGATACGTGTTAGGGTACGGGTTAGGGTACGGCGTAGAGTGTGGGTTAGGGTTAGGGTTAGTGTTAGGGTTAGGGTTACGGTACATCTTAGGGTACGTGTTAGGGTACGGGTGAGGGTACGGCGTAGGTTATGGGTTAGGGTTAGGGTTAGGGTTAGGGTTAGGGTACGGCTTAGGATACGGGTTAGTGTACGGGTGAGGGTACGGCATAGGTTATGGTTTAGGGTTAGGGTTAGTGTTAGGGTTATGGTACGGCTTAGGTTATGGGATAGGGTACAGGTGAGGGTATGGCATAGGGTAGGGGTTAGGGTTAGGGTTAGGGTTAGGGTAAGGGTTAGGGTACGGCTTAGGGTACGGGTGAGGGTATGGGTGAGGATACTGCGTAGGGTATTGATTAGGGTTAGGGTACGGCTTAGGATATGGGTTAGGGTACGTGTTAGGCTATGGCGTACGGTATGGGTTAGGGTTAGGGTTAGGGTTAGGGTTAGGGTTAGGGTTAGGGTACGGCTTAGGGTACGGGTTAGGGTACGGGTGAGGTTACGGCGTAGGGTATAGTTTAGGGTTAGGGTTAGGGTTAGGGTACGGCTTAGGATACGGGTTAGGGTACGGGTGAGGGTACGGCGTAGCGTATGGTTTAGGGTTAGGGTTAGGGTTAGGGTACGGCTTAGGGTACGGGTTAGGGTACGGGTGAGGGTACGGTGTAGGTTATGGATTAGGGTTAGGGTTAGGGTTAGGGTTAGTTTTAGGGTTAGGGATTGGTTTAGGGTACGGGTTAGGATTAGCATACGTGTTCGGGTTAGGGTTTTGGTTAGGGTTAGGGTACGCGTTAGGGTTAGGGTATGGGTTAGGTTTAGGGTACACTTTAGGATTAGGGTATTTATTAAACCTATCCCACTCTCTAGATACCACTTAGCACGTAAAGGAATATTATTTGGGGTTCAGCCATGGAGAAGATTTTAGTCACTAGGATAAGATAAAGAATAAACACATTATAAAAAAATCACATAAGGTTTTCTTTTTAACCTGTTCCTTAAAACACTAGTGTTTAGGAAATCTAATGGAGGCAAAAGCAGTAAAGGGTAGTTTAGGGTTAGGGTTAGGGTTAGGGTTAGGGTAGGACTTAGGATACGGGTGAGGGTACTGGTGAGGGCACTGCGTAGGTTATTGGTTAGGGTTAGGGTACGGCTTAGGATACGGGTTAGGATATGGGTTAGGTTACGGCATTGGGTATGGGTGAGGGTTAGGGTTAGGGTTAGGGTAAGGCTTTGGGTAAGGGTTAGGGTACGGGTGAGGGTACGGCGTAGGGTAGAGGTTAGGGTTAGGTTTAGGTTTAAGGTACGGCTTATGATACGGGTTAGGGTATGGGTGAGGGTACGGCGTAGCGTATGGGTTAGGGTTAGGGTAAGGGTTAGGGTTAGTTTTAGGGTTAGGGATTGGTTTAGGGTACGGGTTAGGATTAGCGTACGTGTTAGGGTTAGGGTTTGGGTTAGGGTTAGAGTACGCATTAGGGTTAAGGTGTGGGTTAGGGTTAGGGTACACGTTAGGATTAGGGTATTTATTAAACCTATCCCACTCTCTAGATACCACTTAGCACGTAAAGGAATATTATTTAGGATCCAGCCATGGAGAAGATTTTCGTCACTAGGATAAGATAAAGAATAAACACATTATAAAAAAATCACATTAGGATTTTCTTTTTAACCTGTTCCTTAAAACACTAGTGCTTAGGAAATCTAATGGACGCAAAAGCAGTCAAGGGTAGTTTAGTGTTAGTGTTAGGGTTAGGGTTAGTGTTAGGGTTAGGGTACGGCTTAGGGTATGGGATAGGGTACGGGTGAGGGTACGGCGTAGGGTAGGGGTAGGGTTAGGGTTAGGGTTAGGGTTACGGTTAGGGTATGGCTTAGGGTACGGCTGAGGGTACTGCGTAGGGTATTGGTTAGGGTTAGGGTACGGCTTAGGATACGTGTTAGGGTACGGGTTAGGGTACGGCGTAGAGTGTGTGTTAGGGTTAGGGTTAGTGTTAGGGTTAGGGTTACGGTACATCTTAGGGTACGTGTTAGGGTACGGGTGAGGGTACGGCGTAGGTTATGGGTTAGGGTTAGGGTTAGGGTTAGGGTTACGGTACGGCTTAGGATACGGGTTAGGGTACGGGTGAGGGTACGGCGTAGGTTATGGGTTAGGGTTAGGGTTAGTGTTAGGGTTATGGTACGTCTTAGGTTATGGGATAGGGTACAGGTGAGGGTATGGCATAGGGTAGGGGTTAGGGTTAGGGTTAGGGTTAGGGTAAGGGTTAGGGTACGGCTTAGGGTACGGGTGAGGGTATGGGTGAGGATACTGCGTAGGGTATTGGTTAGGGTTACGGTACGTCTTAGGATACGGGTTAGGGTACGGGTGAGGGCACGGCATAGGTTATGGGTTAGGGTTAGGTTTAGTGTTAGGGATATGGTTAGGGTTAGGTTATGGGATAGGGTACAGGTGAGGGTACGGTATAGTGTAGGGTTTAGGGTTAGGGTTAGTGTTAGGGTTACGGTTAGGGTATGGCTTAGGGTACGGGTGAGGGTACTGTGTAGGTCATTGGTTAGGGTTAGGTTATGGCTTAGGATACACGTTATTGTATGGGTTAGGGTACGGCGCAGGGTATGGGTAAGGGTTAGGGTTAGGGTTAGGGTTAGAGTTAGGGTACGGCTTAGGGTACGGGTTAGGGTACGGGTGAGGGTACGGCGTAGTGTATAGGTTAGGGTTAGGGTTAGGGTACGGCTTAGGGTACGGGTTAGGTTACGGGTGAGGGTACGGCGTAGGGTAAGGGTTAGGGTTAGGGTTACGGTTAGTGTTAGGGTTAGGGTTAGGGTACGGCTTAGCGTATGGGATAGGGTACGGGTGAGGGTACGGCATGGGGTAGGGGTTAGGGTTAGGGTTAGAGTTAGGGTATGGCTTAAGGTACGGGTGAGGATACGGGTGAGGGTACTGCGTAGGGTATTGGTTAGGGTTAGGGTATGGCTTAGGATACGTGTTAGGGTACGGGTTAGGGTACGGCGTAGAGTGTGGGTTAGGGTTAAGGTTAGTGTTAGGGTTAGGGTTACGGTACGTCTTAGGGTACGTGTTAGGGTACGGGTGAGGGTACGGCGTAGGTTATGGGTTAGGGTTAGGGTTAGGGTTAGGGTACGGCTTAGGATACGGGTTATTGTACGGGTGAGGGTACGGCATAGGTTATGGTTTAGGGTTAGGGTTAGTGTTAGGGTTATGGTACGGCTTAGGTTATGGGATAGGGTACAGTTGAGGGTATGGCATAGGGTAGGGGTTAGGGTTAGGGTTAGGGTTAGGGTAAGGGTTAGGGTACGGCTTAGGGTACGGGTGAGGGTATGGGTGAGGATACTGCATAGGGTATTGATTAGCTTTAGGGTACGGCTTAGGATATGGGTTAGGGTACATGTTAGGGTATGGCGTACGGTATGGGTTAGGGTTAGGGTTAGGGTTAGGGTTAGGGTTAGGGTACGGCTTAGGGTACGGGTTAGGGTACGGGTGAGGTTACGGCGTAGGGTATAGTTTAGGGTTAGGGTTAGGGTACGGCTTAGGATACGGGTTAGGGTACGGGTGAGGGTACAGCGTAGCTTATGGTTTAGGGTTAGGGTTAGGGTTAGGGTACGGCTTAGGGTACGGGTTAGGGTACGGGTGAGGGTACGGTGTAGGTTATGGATTAGGGTTAGGGTTAGGGTTAGGGATTGGTTTAGGGTACGGGTTAGGATTAGCATACGTGTTCGGGTTAGGGTTTTGGTTAGGGTTAGGGTACGCGTTAGGGTTAGGGTATGGGTTAGGTTTAGGGTACACTTTAGGATTAGGGTATTTATTAAACCTATCCCACTCTCTAGATACCACTTAGCACGTAAAGGAATATTATTTGGGGTTCAGCCATGGAGAAGATTTTAGTCACTAGGATAAGATAAAGAATAAACACATTATAAAAAAATCACATAAGGTTTTCTTTTTAACCTGTTCCTTAAAACACTAGTGTTTAGGAAATCTAATGGAGGCAAAAGCAGTAAAGGGTAGTTTAGGGTTAGGGTAAGGGTTAGGGTTAGGGTAGGGCTTAGGATACGGGTGAGGGTACTGGTGAGGGTACTGCGTAGGTTATTGGTTAGGGTTAGGGTACGGCTTAGGATACGGGTTAGGATATGGGTTAGGTTACGGCGTTGGGTATGGGTGAGGGTTAGGGTTAGGGTTAGGGTAAGGCTTTGGGTACGGGTTAGGGTACGGGTGAGGGTACGGCATAGGGTAGAGGTTAGGGTTAGGTTTAGGGTTAGGGTACGGCTTAGGATACGGGTTAGGGTACGGGTGAGGGTATGGCGTAGCGTATGGGTTAGGGTTAGGGTTAGGGTACGTCTTAGGGTATGGGTTAGGGTACGGGTGAGGGTACGGCGTAGGGTAAGGTTTAGGTTTAGGGTTAGGGTTAGTGTTAGTTTTAGGGTTAGGGATTGGTTTAGGGTACGGGTTAGGATTAGCGTACGTGTTAGGGTTAGATTTTGGGTTAGGGTTAGGGTACGCGTTAGGGTTACGGTATGGGTTAGGGTTAGGGTACACGTTAGGATTAGGGTATTTATTAAACCTATCCCACTCTCTAGATACCACTTAGCACGTAAAGGAATATTATTAGGGATCCAGCCATGGAGAAGATTTTAGTCACTAGGATAAGATAAAGAATAAACACATTATAAAAAAATCACATTAGGATTTTCTTTTTAACCTGTTCCTTAAAACACTAGTGCTTAGGAAATCTAATAAAGGCAAAAGCAATCAAGGGTAGTTTAGGGTTAGGGTTAGGGTTAGGGTTAGTGTTAGGGTTAGGGTACGGCTTAGGGTATGGGATAGGATACGGGTGAGGGTACGGCGTAGGTTAGGGGTTAGGGTTAGGGTTAGGGTTAGGGTTAGGGTACGGCTTAGGGTACGGGTGAGGGTACGGGTGAGGGTACTGCGTAGGGTATTGCTTAGGGTTAGGGTACGGCTTAGGATACGTGTTAGGGTACGGGTTAGGGTACGGCGTAGAGTGTGGGTTAGGGTTAGGGTTAGTGTTAGGGTTAGGGTTACGGTACATCTTAGGGTACGTGTTAGGGTACGGGTGAGGGTACGGCGTAGGTTATGGGTTAGGGTTAGGGTTAGGGTTAGGGTTAGGGTACGGCTTAGGATACGGGTTAGTGTACGGGTGAGGGTACGGCATAGGTTATGGTTTAGGGTTAGGGTTAGTGTTAGGGTTATGGTACGGCTTAGGTTATGGGATAGGGTACAGGTGAGGGTATGGCATAGGGTAGGGGTTAGGGTTAGGGTTAGGGTTAGGGTAAGGGTTAGGGTACGGCTTAGGGTACGGGTGAGGGTATGGGTGAGGATACTGCGTAGGGTATTGATTAGGGTTAGGGTACGGCTTAGGATATGGGTTAGGGTACGTGTTAGGCTATGGCGTACGGTATGGGTTAGGGTTAGGGTTAGGGTTAGGGTTAGGGTTAGGGTTAGGGTACGGCTTAGGGTACGGGTTAGGGTACGGGTGAGGTTACGGCGTAGGGTATAGTTTAGGGTTAGGGTTAGGGTTAGGGTACGGCTTAGGATACGGGTTAGGGTACGGGTGAGGGTACGGCGTAGCGTATGGTTTAGGGTTAGGGTTAGGGTTAGGGTACGGCTTAGGGTACGGGTTAGGGTACGGGTGAGGGTACGGTGTAGGTTATGGATTAGGGTTAGGGTTAGGGTTAGGGTTAGTTTTAGGGTTAGGGATTGGTTTAGGGTACGGGTTAGGATTAGCATACGTGTTCGGGTTAGGGTTTTGGTTAGGGTTAGGGTACGCGTTAGGGTTAGGGTATGGGTTAGGTTTAGGGTACACTTTAGGATTAGGGTATTTATTAAACCTATCCCACTCTCTAGATACCACTTAGCACGTAAAGGAATATTATTTGGGGTTCAGCCATGGAGAAGATTTTAGTCACTAGGATAAGATAAAGAATAAACACATTATAAAAAAATCACATAAGGTTTTCTTTTTAACCTGTTCCTTAAAACACTAGTGTTTAGGAAATCTAATGGAGGCAAAAGCAGTAAAGGGTAGTTTAGGGTTAGGGTTAGGGTTAGGGTTAGGGTAGGACTTAGGATACGGGTGAGGGTACTGGTGAGGGCACTGCGTAGGTTATTGGTTAGGGTTAGGGTACGGCTTAGGATACGGGTTAGGATATGGGTTAGGTTACGGCATTGGGTATGGGTGAGGGTTAGGGTTAGGGTTAGGGTAAGGCTTTGGGTAAGGGTTAGGGTACGGGTGAGGGTACGGCGTAGGGTAGAGGTTAGGGTTAGGTTTAGGTTTAAGGTACGGCTTATGATACGGGTTAGGGTATGGGTGAGGGTACGGCGTAGCGTATGGGTTAGGGTTAGGGTAAGGGTTAGGGTTAGTTTTAGGGTTAGGGATTGGTTTAGGGTACGGGTTAGGATTAGCGTACGTGTTAGGGTTAGGGTTTGGGTTAGGGTTAGAGTACGCATTAGGGTTAAGGTGTGGGTTAGGGTTAGGGTACACGTTAGGATTAGGGTATTTATTAAACCTATCCCACTCTCTAGATACCACTTAGCACGTAAAGGAATATTATTTAGGATCCAGCCATGGAGAAGATTTTCGTCACTAGGATAAGATAAAGAATAAACACATTATAAAAAAATCACATTAGGATTTTCTTTTTAACCTGTTCCTTAAAACACTAGTGCTTAGGAAATCTAATGGACGCAAAAGCAGTCAAGGGTAGTTTAGTGTTAGTGTTAGGGTTAGGGTTAGTGTTAGGGTTAGGGTACGGCTTAGGGTATGGGATAGGGTACGGGTGAGGGTACGGCGTAGGGTAGGGGTAGGGTTAGGGTTAGGGTTAGGGTTACGGTTAGGGTATGGCTTAGGGTACGGCTGAGGGTACTGCGTAGGGTATTGGTTAGGGTTAGGGTACGGCTTAGGATACGTGTTAGGGTACGGGTTAGGGTACGGCGTAGAGTGTGTGTTAGGGTTAGGGTTAGTGTTAGGGTTAGGGTTACGGTACATCTTAGGGTACGTGTTAGGGTACGGGTGAGGGTACGGCGTAGGTTATGGGTTAGGGTTAGGGTTAGGGTTAGGGTTACGGTACGGCTTAGGATACGGGTTAGGGTACGGGTGAGGGTACGGCGTAGGTTATGGGTTAGGGTTAGGGTTAGTGTTAGGGTTATGGTACGTCTTAGGTTATGGGATAGGGTACAGGTGAGGGTATGGCATAGGGTAGGGGTTAGGGTTAGGGTTAGGGTTAGGGTAAGGGTTAGGGTACGGCTTAGGGTACGGGTGAGGGTATGGGTGAGGATACTGCGTAGGGTATTGGTTAGGGTTACGGTACGTCTTAGGATACGGGTTAGGGTACGGGTGAGGGCACGGCATAGGTTATGGGTTAGGGTTAGGTTTAGTGTTAGGGATATGGTTAGGGTTAGGTTATGGGATAGGGTACAGGTGAGGGTACGGTATAGTGTAGGGTTTAGGGTTAGGGTTAGTGTTAGGGTTACGGTTAGGGTATGGCTTAGGGTACGGGTGAGGGTACTGTGTAGGTCATTGGTTAGGGTTAGGTTATGGCTTAGGATACACGTTATTGTATGGGTTAGGGTACGGCGCAGGGTATGGGTAAGGGTTAGGGTTAGGGTTAGGGTTAGAGTTAGGGTACGGCTTAGGGTACGGGTTAGGGTACGGGTGAGGGTACGGCGTAGTGTATAGGTTAGGGTTAGGGTTAGGGTACGGCTTAGGGTACGGGTTAGGTTACGGGTGAGGGTACGGCGTAGGGTAAGGGTTAGGGTTAGGGTTACGGTTAGTGTTAGGGTTAGGGTTAGGGTACGGCTTAGCGTATGGGATAGGGTACGGGTGAGGGTACGGCATGGGGTAGGGGTTAGGGTTAGGGTTAGAGTTAGGGTATGGCTTAAGGTACGGGTGAGGATACGGGTGAGGGTACTGCGTAGGGTATTGGTTAGGGTTAGGGTATGGCTTAGGATACGTGTTAGGGTACGGGTTAGGGTACGGCGTAGAGTGTGGGTTAGGGTTAAGGTTAGTGTTAGGGTTAGGGTTACGGTACGTCTTAGGGTACGTGTTAGGGTACGGGTGAGGGTACGGCGTAGGTTATGGGTTAGGGTTAGTGTTAGGGTTAGGTTTAGGGTACGGCTTAGGATACGGGTTAGGGTACGGGTGAGGGTACGGCGTAGGTTATGGGTTAGGTTTAGGGTTAGTGTTAGGGTTATGGTACGGCTTAGGTTATGGGATAGGGTACAGGTGAGGGTATGGCATAGGGTAGGGGTTAGGGTTAGGGTTAGGGTTAGGGTTAGGGTTAGGGTACGGCTTAGGGTATGGGTGAGGGTTTGGGTGAGGATACTGCGTAGGGTATTGGTTAGGGTTAGGGTACGGCTTAGGATAAGGGTTATGGTACGTGTTAGGGTATGGCGTACGGTATGGGTTAGGGTTAGGTTTAGGGTTAGGGTTAGGGTTAGGGTTAGGGTACGGCTTAGGGTACGGGTTAGGGTACGGGTGAGGTTACGGCGTAGGGTATAGTTTAGGGTTAGGGTTAGGGTTAGGGTACGGCTTAGGAAACGGGTTAGGGTACGGGTGAGGGTACGGCGTAGCGTATGGTTTAGGGTTAGGGTTAGGGTTAGGGTACGGCTTAGGGTACGGGTTAGGGTACGGGTGAGGGTATGGCGTAGTGTATAGGTTAGGGTTAGGGTTAGGGTTAGGGTATGGCTTAGGGTACGGGTGAGGGTACGGGTGAGGGTACTCTGTAGGCTATTGGTTATGGTTAGGGTACGGCTTAGAATACGGGTTAGGGTACGGGTTAGGTTACGGCGTAGGGTATGGGTTAGGGTTAAGGTTAGGGTTAGGGTTAGGGTACGGCTTAGGGTACGGCTTAGGGTACGGGTGAGGGTAAGGAGTAGTGTATAGGTTAGGGTTAGGGTTAGGGTTAGGGTTCGGCTTAGGGTACGGGTTAGGGTACGGGTGAGGGTATGGCGTAGTGTATATGTTAGGGTTAGGGTTAGGGTTAGGGTACGGCTTAGGGTATGGGATAGGGTACGGGTGAGGGTACGGCGTAGGGTAGGGGTTAGGTTTAGGGTTAGGGTTAGTGTTAGGTTTAGGGTACGGCTTAGGGTATGGGATAGGTTACGGGTGAGGGTACGGCGTAGGGTAGGGTTTAGGGTTAGGTTTAGGGTTAGTGTTAGGTTTAGGGTACCGCTTAGAGTATGGGATAGGGTACAGCGTAGGGTAGCGGTTAGGGTTAGGGTTAGGGTTAGGGTTAGGGTACGGCTTAGGATACGGTTTAGGGTACGGGTGAGGGTACGGCGTAGCGTATGGGTTAGGGTTAGGGTTAGGGTTAGGGTACGGCTTAGGGTACGGGTTAGGGTACGGGTGAGGGTACGGCGTAGGTTATGGGTTAGGGTTAGGGTTAGGGTTAGGGTTAGTTTTAGGGTTAGGGATTGGTTTAGGGTACGGGTTAGGATTAGCATACTTGTTCGGGTTAGGGTTTTGGTTAGGGTTAGGGTACACGTTAGGGTTAGGGTATGGGTTAGGTTTAGGGTACACTTTAGGATTAGGGTATTTATTAAACCTATCCCACTCTCTAGATACCACTTAGCACGTAAAGGATTATTATTTGGGGTTCAGCCATGGAGAAGATTTTAGTCACTAGGATAAGATAAAGAATAAACACATTATAAAAAAATCACATAAGGTTTTCTTTTTAACCTGTTCCTTAAAACACTAGTGTTTAGGAAATCTAATGGAGGCAAAAGCAGTAAAGGGTAGTTTAGGGTTAGGGTAAGGGTTAGGGTTAGGGTAGGGCTTAGGATACGGGTGAGGGTACTGGTGAGGTTACTGCGTAGGTTATTGGTTAGGGTTAGGGTACGGCTTAGGATACGGGTTAGGATATGGGTTAGGTTACGGCGTTGGGTATGGGTGAGGGTTAGGGTTAGGGTTAGGGTAAGGCTTTGGGTTCGGGTTAGGGTACGGGTGAGGGTACGGCGTAGGGTAGAGTTTAGGGTTAGGTTTAGGGTTAGGGTACGGCTTAGGATACGGGTTAGGGTACGGGTGAGGGTATGGCGTAGCGTATGGGTTAGGGTTAGGGTTAGGGTACGTCTTAGGGTACGGGTTAGGGTACGGGTGAGGGTACGGCGTAGGGTAAGGTTTAGGGTTAGGGTTAGGGTTAGTGTTAGTTTTAGTGTTAGGGATTGGTTTAGGGTACGGGTTAGGATTAGCGTACGTGTTAGGGTTAGATTTTGGGTTAGGGTTAGGGTACGCGTTAGGGTTACGGTATGGGTTAGGGTTAGGGTACACGTTAGGATTAGGGTATTTATTAAACCTATCCCACTCTCTAGATACCACTTAGCACGTAAAGGAATATTATTAGGGATCCAGCCATGGAGAAGATTTTAGTCACTAGGATAAGATAAAGAATAAACACATTATAAGAAAATCACATTAGGATTTTCTTTTTAACCTGTTCCTTAAAACACTAGTGCTTAGGAAATCTAATAAAGGCAAAAGCAATCAAGGGTAGTTTAGGGTTAGGGTTAGGGTTAGGGTTAGTGTTAGGGTTAGGGTACGGCTTAGGGTATGGGATAGGATACGGGTGAGGGTACGGCGTAGGTTAGGGGTTAGGGTTAGGGTTAGGGTTAGGGTTAGGGTATGGCTTAGGGTACGGGTGAGGGTACGGGTGAGGGTACGGCGTAGAGTGTGGGTTAGGGTTAGGGTTAGTGTTAGGGTTAGGGTTACGGTACGTCTTAGGGTACGTGTTAGGGTACGGGTGAGGGTACGGCGTAGCGTATGGTTTAGGGTTAGGTTTAGGGTTAGGGTACGGCTTAGGGTACGGGTTAGGGTACGGGTGAGGGTACGGTGTAGGTTATGGATTAGGGTTAGGGTTAGGGTTAGGGTTAGTTTTAGGGTTAGGGATTGGTTTAGGGTACGGGTTAGGATTAGCATACATGTTCGGGTTAGGGTTTTGGTTAGGGTTAGGGTACGCGTTAGGGTTAGGGTATGGGTTAGGTTTAGGGTACACTTTAGGATTAGGGTATTTATTAAACCTATCCCACTCTCTAGATACCACTTAGCACGTAAAGGAATATTATTTGGGGTTCAGCCATGGAGAAGATTTTAGTCACTAGGATAAGATAAAGAATAAACACATTATAAAAAAATCACATAAGGTTTTCTTTTTAACCTGTTCCTTAAAACACTAGTGTTTAGGAAATCTAATGGAGGCAAAAGCAGTAAAGGGTAGTTTAGGGTTAGGGTTAGGGTTAGGGTTAGGGTAGGGCTTAGGATACGGGTGAGGGTACTTGTGAGGGTACTGCATAGGTTATTGGTTAGGGTTAGGGTACGGCTTAGGATACGGGTTAGGATATGGGTTAGGTTACGGCGTTGGGTATGGGTGAGGGTTAGGGTTAAGGTTAGGGTAAGGCTTTGGGTACGGGTTAGGGTACGGGTGAGGGTACGGCGTAGGGTAGAGGTTAGGGTTAGGTTTAGGATTAGGGTACGGCTTAGGATACGGGTTAGGGTATGGGTGAGGGTACGGCGTAGCGTATGGGTTAGGGTTAGGGTTAGGGTTAGGGTTAGTTTTAGGGTTAGGGATTGGTTTAGGGTATGGGTTAGGATTAGCGTACGTGTTAGGGTTAGGGTTTGGGTTAGGGTTAGGGTACGCATTAGGGTTAGGGTATGGGTTAGGGTTAGGGTACACGTTAGGATTAGGGTATTTATTAAACCTATCCCACTCTCTAGATACCACTTAGCACGTAAAGGAATATTATTTAGGGTCCAGCCATGGAGAAGATTTTCGTCACTAGGATAAGATAAAGAATAAACACATTATAAAAAAATCACATTAGGATTTTCTTTTTAACCTGTTCCTTAAAACACTAGTGCTTAGGAAATCTAATGGAGGCAAAAGCAGTGAAGGGTAGTTTAGGGTTAGGGTTAGGGTTAGGGTTAGTGTTAGGGTTAGGGTACGGCTTAGGGTATGGGATAGGGTATGGGTGAGGATACGGCATAGGGTAGGGTTTAGGGTTAAGGTTAGTGTTAGGGTTAGGGTTAGGGTATGGTTTAGGGTACGGGTGAGGGTACTGTGTAGGTCATTGGTTAGGGTTAGGTTAAGGCTTAGGATACAGGTTATTGTATGGGTTAGGGTACGGCGCAGGGTATGGGTAAGGGTTAGGGTTAGGGTTAGGGTTAGAGTTAGGGTACGGCTTAAGGTACGGGTTAGGGTACGGGTGAGGGTACGGCGTAGTGTATAGGTTAGGGTTAGGGGTAGGGTATGGCTTAGGGTACGGGTTAGGTTACGGGTGAGGGTACGGGTGAGGGTACTGCGTAGGGTATTGGTTAGGGTTAGGGTACGGCTTAGGATACGTGTTAGGGTACGGGTTAGGGTACGCCGTAGAGTGTGGGTTAGGGTTAGGGTTATTGTTAGGGTTAGGGTTACGGTACGTCTTAGGGTACGTGTTAGGGTACAGATGAGCATACGGCGTAGGTTATGGGTTAGGGATAGGGTTAGTGTTAGGGTTATGGTACGGCTTAGGTTATGGGATAGGGTAGAGGTGAGGGTATGGCATAGGGTAGGGGTTAGGGTTAGGGTTAGGGTTAGGGTTAGGGTTAGGGTACGGCTTAGGGTACGGGTGAGGGTATGGGTGAGGATACTGCGTAGGGTATTGGTTAGGGTTAGGGTACGGCTTAGGATACGGGTTAAGGTACGGGTGAGGGTACGGCGTAGGGTATGGGTTAGGGTTAGGGTTAGGGTTAGTGTTAGGGTTAGGGTACCGCTTAGGGTATGGGATAGGGTATGGCGTAGGGTAGCGGTTAGGGTTAGGGTTAGGGTTAGGGTACGGCTTAGGATACGGGTTAGGGTACGGGTGAGGGTACGGCGTAGCGTATGGGTTAGGGTTAGGGTTAGGGTTAGGGTACGGCTTAGGGCACGGGTTAGGGTACGGGTGAGGGTACGGCGTAGGTTATGGGTTAGGGTTAGGGTTAGGGTTAGGGTTAGTTTTAGGGTTAGGGATTGGTTTAGGGTACGGGTTAGGATTAGCATACTTGTTCGGGTTAGGGTTTTGGTTAGGGTTAGGGTACGCGTTCGGGTTAGGGTATGGGTTAGGGTTAGGGTACACGTTAGGATTAGGGTATTTATTAAACCTATCCCACTCTCTAGATACCACGTAGCACGTAAAGGAATATTATTAGGGATCCAGCCATGGAGAAGATTTTAGTCACTAGGATAAGATAAAGAATAAACACATTATAAAAAAATCACTTAAGGTTTTCTTTTTAACCTGTTCCTTAAAACACTAGTGTTTAGGAAATCTAATGGAGGCAAAAGCAGTAAAGGGTAGTTTAGGGTTAGGGTTAGGGTTAGGGTTAGGGTAGGGCTTAGGATACGGGTGAGGGTACTGGTGAGGGTACTGCGTAGGTTATTGGTTAGGGTTAGGGTACGGCTTAGGATACGGGTTAGGATATGGGTTAGGTTACGGCGTTGGGTATGGGTGAGGGTTAGGGTTAGGGTTAGGGTAAGGCTTTGGGTACGGGTTAGGGTACGGGTGAGGGTACGGCGTAGGGTAGAGGTTAGGGTTAGGTTTAGGGTTAGGGTACGGCTTAGGATACGTGTTAGGGTACGGGTGAGGGTATGGCGTAGCGTATGGGTTAGGGTTAGGGTTAGGGTACGTCTTAGGGTACGGGTTAGGGTACGGGTGAGGGTACGGCGTAGGGTAAGGTTTAGGGTTAGGGTTAGGGTTAGTGTTAGTTTTAGGGTTAGGGATTGGTTTAGGGTACGGGTTAGGATTAGCGTACGTGTTAGGGTTAGATTTTGGGTTAGGGTTAGGGTACGCGTTAGGGTTACGGTATGGGTTAGGGTTAGGGTACACGTTAGGATTAGGGTATTTATTAAACCTATCCCACTCTCTAGATACCACTTAGCACGTAAAGGAATATTATTAGGGATCCAGCCATGGAGAAGATTTTAGTCACTAGGATAAGATAAAGAATAAACACATTATAAAAAAATCACATTAGGATTTTCTTTTTAACCTGTTCCTTAAAACACTAGTGCTTAGGAAATCTAATAAAGGTAAAAGCAATCAAGGGTAGTTTAGGGTTAGGGTTAGGGTTAGGGTTAGTGTTAGTGTTAGGGTACGGCTTAGGGTATGGGATAGGATACGGGTGAGGGTACGGCGTAGGTTAGGGGTTAGGGTTAGGGTTAGGGTTAGGGTTAGGGTACGGCTTAGGGTACGGGTGAGGGTACGGGTGAGGGTACTGCGTAGGGTATTGCTTAAGTTTAGGGTACGGCTTAGGATACGTGTTAGGGTACGGGTTCGGGTACGGCGTAGAGTGTGGGTTAGGGTTAGGGTTAGTGTTAGGGTTAGGGTTACGGTACGTCTTAGGGTACGTGTTAGGGTACGGGTGAGGGTACGGCGTAGCGTATGGTTTAGGGTTAGGTTTAGGGTTAGGGTACGGCTTAGGGTACGGGTTAGGGTACGGGTGAGGGTACGGTGTAGGTTATGGATTAGGGTTAGGGTTAGGGTTAGGGTTAGTTTTAGGGTTAGGGATTGGTTTAGGGTACGGGTTAGGATTAGCATACGTGTTCGGGTTAGGGTTTTGGTTAGGGTTAGGGTACGCGTTAGGGTTAGGGTATGGGTTAGGTTTAGGGTACACTTTAGGATTAGGGTATTTATTAAACCTATCCCACTCTCTAGATACCACTTAGCACGTAAAGGAATATTATTTGGGGTTCAGCCATGGAGAAGATTTTAGTCACTAGGATAAGATAAAGAATAAACACATTATAAAAAAATCACATAAGGTTTTCTTTTTAACCTGTTCCTTAAAACACTAGTGTTTAGGAAATCTAATGGAGGCAAAAGCAGTAAAGGGTAGTTTAGGGTTAGGGTTAGGGTTAGGGTTAGGGTAGGGCTTAGGATACGGGTGAGGGTACTGGTGAGGGTACTGCATATGTTATTGGTTAGGGTTAGGGTACGGCTTAGGATACGGGTTAGGATATGGGTTAGGTTACGGCGTTGGGTATGGGTGAGGGTTAGGGTTAAGGTTAGGGTAAGGCTTTGGGTACGGGTTAGGGTACGGGTGAGGGTACGGCGTAGGGTAGAGGTTAGGGTTAGGTTTAGGATTAGGGTACGGCTTAGGATACGGGTTAGGGTATGGGTGAGGGTACGGCGTAGCGTATGGGTTAGGGTTAGGGTTAGGGTTAGGGTTAGTTTTAGGGTTAGGGATTGGTTTAGGGTACGGGTTAGGATTAGCGTACGTGTTAGGGTTAGGGTTTGGGTTAGGGTTAGGGTACGCATTAGGGTTAGGGTATGGGTTAGGGTTAGGGTACACGTTAGGATTAGGGTATTTATTAAACCTATCCCACTCTCTAGATACCACTTAGCACGTAAAGGAATATTATTTAGGGTCCAGCCATGGAGAAGATTTTCGTCACTAGGATAAGATAAAGAATAAACACATTATAAAAAAATCACATTAGGAATTTCTTTTTAACCTGTTCCTTAAAACACTAGTGCTTAGGAAATCTAATGGAGGCAAAAGCAGTGAAGGGTAGTTTAGGGTTAGGGTTAGGGTTAGGGTTAGTGTTAGGGTTAGGGTACGGCTTAGGGTATGGGATAGGGTATGGGTGAGGATACGGCATAGGGTAGGGTTTAGGGTTAAGGTTAGTGTTAGGGTTAGGGTTAGGGTATGGCTTAGGGTACGGGTGAGGGTACTGTGTAGGTCATTGGTTAGGATTAGGTTAAGGCTTAGGATACAGGTTATTGTATGGGTTAGGGTACGGCGCAGGGTATGGGTAAGGGTTAGGGTTAGGGTTAGGGTTAGAGTTAGGGTACGGCTTAAGGTACGGGTTAGGGTACGGGTGAGGGTACGGCGTAGTGTATAGGTTAGGGTTAGGGGTAGGGTATGGCTTAGGGTACGGGTTAGGTTACGGGTGAGGGTACGGGTGAGGGTACTGCGTAGGGTATTGGTTAGGGTTAGGGTACGGCTTAGGATACGTGTTAGGGTACGGGTTAGGGTACGCCGTAGAGTGTGGGTTAGGGTTAGGGTTATTGTTAGGGTTAGGGTTACGGTACGTCTTAGGGTACGTGTTAGGGTACAGATGAGGGTACGGCGTAGGTTATGGGTTAGGGTTAGGGTTAGGGTTAGGGTTATGGTACGGCTTAGGTTATGGGATAGGGTAGAGGTGAGGGTATGGCATAGGGTAGGGGTTAGTGTTAGGGTTAGGGTTAGGGTTAGGGTTAGGGTACGGCTTAGGGTACGGGTGAGGGTATGGGTGAGAATACTGCGAAGGGTATTGGTTAGGGTTAGGGTACGGCTTAGGATACGGGTTAAGGTACGGGTGAGGGTACGGCGTAGGGTATGGGTTAGGGTTAGGGTTAGGGTTAGTGTTAGGGTTAGGGTACCGCTTAGGGTATGGGATAGGGTATGGCGTAGGGTAGCGGTTAGGGTTAGGGTTAGGGTTAGGGTACGGCTTAGGATACGGGTTAGGGTACGGGTGAGGGTACGGCGTAGCGTATGGGTTAGGGTTAGGGTTAGGGTTAGGGTACGGCTTAGGGCACGGGTTAGGGTACGGTTGAGGGTACTGCGTAGGGTATTGCTTAAGATTAGGGTACGGCTTAGGATACGTGTTAGGGTACGGGTTAGGGAACGGCGTAGAGTGTGGGTTAGGGTTAGGGTTAGTGTTAGGGTTAGGGTTACGGTACGTCTTAGGGTACGTGTTAGGGTACGGGTGAGGGTACGGCGTAGCGTATGGTTTAGGGTTAGGTTTAGGGTTAGGGTACGGCTTAGGGTACGGGTTAGGGTACGGGTGAGGGTACGGTGTAGGTTATGGATTAGGGTTAGGGTTAGGGTTAGGGTTAGTTTTAGGGTTAGGGATTGGTTTAGGGTACGGGTTAGGATTAGCATACGTGTTCGGGTTAGGGTTTTGGTTAGGGTTATGGTACGCGTTAGGGTTAGGGTATGGGTTAGGTTTAGGGTACACTTTAGGATTAGGGTATTTATTAAACCTATCCCACTCTCTAGATACCACTTAGCACGTAAAGGAATATTATTTGGGGTTCAGCCATGGAGAAGATTTTAGTCACTAGGATAAGATAAAGAATAAACACATTATAAAAAAATCACATAAGGTTTTCTTTTTAACCTGTTCCTTAAAACACTAGTGTTTAGGAAATCTAATGGAGGCAAAAGCAGTAAAGGGTAGTTTAGGGTTAGGGTTAGGGTTAGGGTTAGGGTAGGACTTAGGATACGGGTGAGGGTACTGGTGAGGGTACTGCATAGGTTATTGGTTAGGGTTAGGGTACGGCTTAGGATACGGGTTAGGATATGGGTTAGGTTACGGCGTTGGGTATGGGTGAGGGTTAGGGTTAAGGTTAGGGTAAGGCTTTGGGTACGGGTTAGGGTACGGGTGAGGGTACGGCGTAGGGTAGAGGTTAGGGTTAGGTTTAGGATTAGGGTACGGCTTAGGATACGGGTTAGGGTATGGGTGAGGGTACGGCGTAGCGTATGGGTTAGGGTTAGGGTTAGGGTTAGGGTTAGTTTTAGGGTTAGGGATTGGTTTAGGGTACGGGTTAGGATTAGCGTACGTGTTAGGGTTAGGGTTTGGATTAGGGTTAGGGTACGCATTAGGGTTAGGGTATGGGTTAGGTTTAGGGTACACGTTAGGATTAGGGTATTTATTAAACCTATCCCACTCTCTAGATACCAATTAGCACGTAAAGGAATATTATTTAGGGTCCAGCCATGGAGAAGATTTTCGTCACTAGGATAAGATAAAGAATAAACACATTATAAAAAAATCACATTAGGATTTTCTTTTTAACCTGTTCCTTAAAACACTAGTGCTTAGGAAATCTAATGGAGGCAAAAGCAGTCAAGGGTAGTTTAGGGTTAGGGTTAGGGTTAGGGTTAGTGTTAGGGTTAGGGTACGGCTTAGGGTATGGGATAGGGTATGGGTGGGGATACGGCATAGGGTAGGGTTTAGGGTTAAGGTTAGTGTTAGGGTTAGGGTTAGGGTATGGCTTAGGGTACGGGTGAGGGTACTGTGTAGGTCATTGGTTAGGGTTAGGTTAAGGCTTAGGATACAGGTTACTGTATGGGTTAGGGTACGGCGCAGGGTATGGGTAAGGGTTAGGGTTAGGGTTAGGGTTAGAGTTAGGGTACGGCTTAAGGTACGGGTTAGGGTACGGGTGAGGGTACGGCGTAGTGTATAGGTTAGGGTTAGGGGTAGGGTATGGCTTAGGGTACGGGTTAGGTTACGGGTGAGGGTACGGGTGAGGGTACTGCGTAGGGTATTGGTTAGGGTTAGGGTACGGCTTAGGATACGTGTTAGGGTACGGGTTAGGGTACGCCGTAGATTGTGGGTTAGGGTTAGGGTTAGTGTTAGGGTTAGGGTTACGGTACGTCTTAGGGTACGTGTTAGGGTACAGATGAGGGTACGGCGTAGGTTATGGGTTAGGGTTAGGGTTAGGGTTAGGGTTAGGGTACGGCTTAGGATACGGGTTAGGGTACGGGTGAGGGTACGGCGTAGGTTATGGGTTAGGGATAGGGTTAGTGTTAGGGTTATGGTACGGCTTAGGTTATGGGATAGGGTAGAGGTGAGGGTATGGCATAGGGTAGGGGTTAGGGTTAGGGTTAGGGTTAGGGTTAGGGTTAGGGTACGGCTTAGGGTACGGGTGAGGGTATGGGTGAGGATACTGCGTAGGGTATTGGTTAGGGTTAGGGTACGGCTTAGGATACGGGTTAAGGTACGGGTGAGGGTACGGCGTAGGGTATGGGTTAGGGTTAGGGTTAGGGTTAGTGTTAGGGTTAGGGTACCGCTTAGGGTATGGGATAGGGTATGGCGTAGGGTAGCGGTTAGGGTTAGGGTTAGGGTTAGGGTACGGCTTAGGATACGGGTTAGGGTACGGGTGAGGGTACGGCGTAGCGTATGGGTTAGGGTTAGGGTTAGGGTTAGGGTACGGCTTAGGGCACGGGTTAGGGTACGGGTGAGGGTACGGCGTAGGTTATGGGTTAGGGTTAGGGTTAGGGTTAGGGTTAGTTTTAGGGTTAGGGTTTGGTTTAGGGTACGGGTTAGGATTAGCATACTTGTTCGGGTTAGTGTTTTGGTTAGGGTTAGGGTACGCGTTAGGGTTAGGGTATGGGTTAGGTTTAGGGTACACTTTAGGATTAGGGTATTTTTTAAACCTATCCCACTCTCTAGATACCACTTAGCACGTAAAGGGTTATTATTTGGGGTTCAGCCATGGAGAAGATTTTAGTCACTAGGATAAGATAAAGAATAAACACATTATAAAAAAATCACATAAGGTTTTCTTTTTAACCTGTTCCTTAAAACACTAGTGTTTAGGAAATCTAATGGAGGCAAAAGCAGTAAAGGGTAGTTTAGGGTTAGGGTTAGGGTTAGGGTTAGGGTAGGGCTTAGGATACGGGTGAGGGTACTGGTGAGGGTACTGCGTAGGTTATTGGTTAGGGTTAGGGTACGGCTTAGGATACGGGTTAGGATATGGGTTAGGTTATGGCGTTGGGTATGGGTGAGGGTTAGGGTTAGGGTTAGGGTAAGGCTTTGGGTACGGGTTAGGGTACGGGTGAGGGTACGGCGTAGGGTAGAGGTTAGGGTTAGGTTTAGGGTTAGGGTTAGTTTTAGGGTTAGGGATTGGTTTAGGGTACGGGTTAGGATTAGCGTACGTGTTAGGGTTAGGGTTTGGGTTAGGGTTAGGGTACGCATTAGGGTTAGGGTGTGGGTTAGGGTTAGGATACACGTTAGGATTAGGGTATTTATTAAACCTATCCCACTCTCTAGATACCACTTAGCACGTAAAGGAATATTATTTAGGGTCCAGCCATGGAGAAGATTTTCGTCACTAGGATAAGATAAAGAATAAACACATTATAAAAAAATCACATTAGGATTTTCTTTTTAACCTGTTCCTTAAAACACTAGTGCTTAGGAAATCTAATGGAGGCAAAAGCAGTCAAGGGTAGTTTAGGGTTAGGGTTAGGGTTAGGGTTAGTGTTAGGGTTAGGGTACGTCTTAGGGTATGGGATAGGGTATGGGTGAGGGTACGGCATAGGGTAGGGTTTAGGGTTAGGGTTAGTGTTAGGGTTAGGGTTAGGGTATGGCTTAGGGTACGTGTGAGGGTACTGTGTAGGGCATTGGTTAGGGTTAGGTTAAGGCTTAGGATACAGGTTATTGTATGGGTTAGTGTACGGCACAGGGTATGGTTAAGGGTTAGGGTTAGGGTTAGGGTTAGATTTAGGGTACGGCTTAGGGTACGGGTTAGGGTACGGGTGAGGGTACGGCGTAGTGTATAGGTTAGGGTTAGGGTTAGGGTACGGCTTAGGGTACGGGTTAGGTTACGGGTGAGGGTACGGCGTAGGGTATGGGTTAGGGTTAGGGTTAGGGTTAGTGTTAGTGTTAGGGTTAGGGTACGGCTTAGCGTATGGGTTAGGGTAAGGGTGAGGGTACGGCGTAGGGTATGGGTTAGGGTTACAGTTAGGGTTAGGGTTGGGGTTAGGGTACGGCTTAGGGTACGGGTGAGGGTACGGGTGAGGGTACTGCGTAGGGTATTGGTTAGGGTTAGGATACGGCTTAGGATACGGGTTACGGTACGGGTTAGTGTATGGCGTAGGGTATGGGTTAGGGTTAGGGTTAGGGTTAGGGTTAGGGTTAGGGTACGGCTTAGGATACGGGTTAGGGTACGGGTGAGGGTACGGCGTAGCGTATGGGTTAGGGTTAGGGTTAGGGTTAGGGTTAGGGTTAGGGTTAAGGTTAGGGTTAGGGTTAGTTTTAGGGTTAGGGTTTGGTTTAGGGTACAGGTTAGGATTAGCGTACGTGTTAGGGTTAGGTTTTGGGTTAGGGTTAGGGTACGCGTTAGGGTTAGGGTATGGGTTAGGGTTAGGGTACACGTTAGGAGTAGGGTATTTATTAAACCTATCCCACTCTCTAGATACCACTTAGCACGTAAAGGAATATTATTTAGGGTCCAGCCATGGAGAAGATTTTAGTCACTAGGATAAGATAAAGAATAAACACATTATAAAAAAATCACATTAGGATTTTCTTTTTAACCTGTTCCTTAAGACACTAGTGCTTAGGAAATCTAATAAAGGCAAAAGCAATCAAGGGTAGTTTAGGGTTAGGGTTAGGGTTAGGGTTAGTGTTGGGGTTAGGGTACGGCTTAGGGTATGGGATAGGATACGGGTGAGGGTACGGCGTGGGGTAGGGGTTAGGGTTAGGGTTAGTTTTAGGGTTAGGGTATGGCTTAGGGTACGGGTGAGGGTACGGGTGAGGGTACTGCGTACGGTATTGCTTAGGGTTAGGGTACGGCTTAGGATACGTGTTAGGGTACGGGTTAGGGTACGGCGTAGAGTGTGGGTTAGGGTTAGGGTTAGTGTTAGGGTTAGGGTTACGGTATGTCTTAGGGTACGTGTTAGGGTACGGGTGAGGGTACGGCGTAGGTTATGGGTTAGGGTTAGGGTTAGGGTTAGGGTTAGGGTACGGCTTAGGATACGGGTTAGGGTACGGGTGAGGGTACGGCGTAGTTTATGGTTTAGGGTTAGGGTTAGTGTTAGGGTTATGGTACGGCTTAGGTTATGGGATAGGGTACAGGTGAGGGTATGGCATATGGTAGGGGTTAGGGTTAGGGTTAGGGTTAGGGTTAGGGTTAGGGTACGGCTTAGGGTACAGGTGAGGGTATGGGTGAGGATACTGCGTAGGGTATTGGTTAGGGTTAGGGTACGGCTTAGGATACGGGTTAGGGTACGTGTTAGGGTATGGCGTACGGTATGGGTTAGGGTTAGGGTTAGGGTTAGGGTTAGGGTTAGGGTTAGGGTTAGGGTACGGCTTAGGGTACGGGTTAGGGTACGGGTGAGGTTACGGCGTAGGGTATAGTTTAGGGTTAGGGTTAGGGTTAGGGTACGGCTTAGGATACGGGTTAGGGTACGGGTGAGGGTACGGCGTAGCGTATGGTTTAGGGTTAGGGTTAGGGTTAGGGTACGGCTTAGGGTACGGGTTAGGGTACGGGTGAGGGTACGGCGTAGGTTATGGGTTAGGGTTAGGGTTAGTTTTAGGGTTAGGGATTGGTTTAGGGTACGGTTTAGGATTAGCATACGTGTTCGGGTTAGGGTTTTGGTTAGTTTTAGGGTACGCGTTAGGGTTAGGGTATGGGTTAGGTTTAGGGTACACTTTAGGATTAGGGTATTTATTAAACCTATCCCACTCTCTAGATACCACTTAGCACGTAAAGGAATATTATTTGGGGTTCAGCCATGGAGAAGATTTTAGTCACTAGGATAAGATAAAGAATAAACACATTATAAAAAAATCACATAAGGTTTTCTTTTTAACCTGTTTCTTAAAACACTAGTGTTTAGGAAATCTAATGGAGGCAAAAGCAGTAAAGGGTAGTTTAGGGTTAGGGTTAGGGTTAGGGTTAGGGTAGGGCTTAGGATACGGGTGAGGGTACTGGTGAGGGTACTGCGTAGGTTATTGGTTAGGGTTAGGGTACGGCTTAGGATACGGGTTAGGGTATGGGTGAGGGTACGGCGTAGCGTATGGGTTAGGGTTAGGGTTAGGGTTAGGGTTAGTTTTAGGGTTAGGGATTGGTTTAGGGTACGGGTTAGGATTAGCATACGTGTTAGGGTTAGGGTTTGGGTTAGGGTTAGGTTACGCATTAGGGTTAGGGTATGGGTTAGGGTTAGGGTACACGTTAGGATTAGGGTATTTATTAAACCTATCCCACTCTCTAGATACCACTTAGCACGTAAAGGAATATTATTTAGGGTCCAGCCATGGAGAAGATTTTCGTCACTAGGATAAGATAAAGAATAAACACATTATAAAAAAATCACATTAGGATTTTCTTTTTAACCTGTTTCTTAAAACACTAGTGCTTAGGAAATCTAATGGAGGCAAAAGCAGTCAAGGGTAGTTTAGGGTTAGGGTTAGGGTTAGGGTTAGTGATAGGGTTAGGGTACAGCTTAGGGTATGGGATAGCGTATGGGTGAGGGTACGGCATAGGGTATGTTTTAGGGTTAGGGTTAGTGTTAGGGTTAGGGTTAGGGTATGGCTTAGGGTACGGGTGAGGGTACTGTGTAGGTCATTGGTTAGGGTTAGGTTAAGGCTTAGGATACAGGTTATTGTATGTGTTAGGGTACGGCGCAGGGTATGGGTTAGGGTTAGGGTTAGGGTTAGAGTTAGGGTACGGCTTAGGGTACGGGTTAGGGTACGGGTGAGGGTACGGCGTAGTGTATAGGTTAGGGTTAGGGTTAGGGTACGGCTTAGGGTACGGGTTAGGTTACGGGTGAGGGTACGGCGTAGGGTATGGGTTAGGGTTAGGGTTAGTGTTAGTGTTAGGGTTAGGGTACGGCTTAGCGTATGGGATAGGGTACGGGTGAGGGTACGGCGTAGGGTAGGGATTAGGGTTAGAGTTAGGGTTAGGGTTGGGTTTAGGGTACGGCTTAGGGTACGGGTGAGGGTACGGATGAGCGTACTGCGTAGGGTATTGGTTAGGGTTAGGATACGGCTTAGGATACGGGTTAGGGTACGGGTTAGGGTATCGCGTAGGGTATGGGTTAGGGTTAGGGTTAGGGTTAGGTTTAGGGTACGGCTTAGGGTACGGGTGAGGGTACGGGTGAGGGTACTGCGTAGGGTATTGGTTAGGGTTAGGATACGGCTTAGGATACGGTTAGGGTACGGGTTAGGGTACGGCGTAGGGTATGGGTTAGGGTTTGGGTTAGGGTTAGGGTTAGTGTTAGGGTACGGCTTAGGGTACGGGTTAGGGTACGGGTGAGGGTACGGCGTAGGGTACAGGTTAGGGTTAGGTTTAGGGTTAGGGTTAGGGTACGGCGTAGGGTACGGGTTAGGGTACGTTTGATGGTACGACGTAGGGTATAGGTTAGGGTTAGGGTTAGGGTACGGCTTAGGATACGGTTTAGGGTACGGGTGAGGGTACGGCGTAGCGTATGGGTTAGGGTTAGGGTTAGGGTTAGGGTACGGCTTAGGGTACAGGTGAGGGTACTGGTGAGGGTACTGCGTAGGTTACTGGTTAGGGTTAGGGTACGGCTTAGGATACGGGTTAGGATATGGGTTAGGTTACGGCGTTGGGTATGGGTGAGGGTTAGGGTTAGGGTTAGGGTAAGGCTTTGGGTACGGGTTAGGGTACGGGTGAGGGTACGGCGTAGGTTATGGGTTAGGGTTAGGGTTAGTGTTAGGGTTAGGGTACGGCTTAGGCTATGGGATAGGGTATGGGTGAGGGTACGGCATAGGGTAGGTTTTAGGGTTAGGGTTAGTGTTAGGGTTAGGTTTTGGGTATGGCTTAGGGTACCGGTGAGGGTACTGTGTAGGTCATTGGTTAGGGTTAGGTTAAGGCTTAGGATACAGGTTATTGTATGGGTTAGGGTACGGCGCAGGGTATGGGTAAGGGTTAGGGTTAGGGTTAGAGTTAGGGTACGGCTTAGGGTACGGGTTAGGGTAAGGGTGAGTGTACGGCGTAGTGTATAGGTTAGGGTTAGGGTTAGGGTACGGCTTAGGGTACGGGTTAGGTTACGGGTGAGGGTACGGCGTAGGGTATGGTTTAGGTTTAGGGTTAGGGTTAGTGTTAGTGTTAGGGTTAGGGTACGGCTTAGCGTATGGGATAGGGTACGGGTGAGGGTACAGCGTAGGGTAGGGGTTAGTGTTAGAGTTAGGGTTAGGGTTGGCGTTAGGGTACGGCTTAGGGTACGGGTGAGGGTACGGGTGAGGGTACTGCGTAGGGTATTGGTTAGGGTTAGGATATGGCTTAGGATACGGGTTAGGGTACGGGTTAGGGTATGGCGTAGGGTATGGGTTAGGGTTAGGGTTAGGGTTAGTGTTAGGGTTAGGGTAGGGCTTAGGATACGGGTTAGGGTACGGGTGAGGGTACTGCGTAGCGTATGGGTTAGGGTTAGGTTTAGGGTACGTCTTAGGGTACGGGTTAGGGTACGGGTGAGGGTACGGCGTAGGGTAAGGGTTAGGGTTAGGGTTAGGGTTAGTTTTAGGGTTAGGGATTGGTTTAGTGTACGGGTTAGGATTAGCGTACGTGTTAGGGTTAGGTTTTAGGTTAGGGTTAGGGTACGCGTTAGGGTTAGGGTATGGGTTAGGGTTAGGGTACACGTTAGGATTAGGGTATTTATTAAACCTATCCCACTCTCTAGATACCACTTAGCACGTAAAGGAATATTATTAGGGATCCAGCCAAGGAGAAGATTTTAGTCACTAGGATAAGATAAAGAATAAACACATTATAAAAAAATCACATTAGGATTTTCTTTTTAACCTGTTCCTTAAAACACTAGTGCTTAGGAAATCTAATAGAGGCAAAAGCAATCAAGGGGAGTTTAGGGTTAGGGTTAGGGTTAGGGTTAGTGTTAGGGTTAGGGTACGGCTTAGGGTATGGGATAGGGTACGGGTGAGGGTACGGCGTAGGGTAGGGGTTAGGGTTAGGGTTAGGGTATGGCTTAGGGTACGGGTGAGGGTACGGGTGAGGGTACTGAGTAGCGTATTGGTTAGGGTTAGGGTACGGCTTAGGATACGTGTTAGGGTACGGGTTAGGGTACGGCGCAGAGTGTGGTTTAGGGTTAGTGTTAGGGTTAGGGTTACGGTACGTCTTAGGGTACGTGTTAGGGTATGGGTGAGGGTACGGCGTAGGTTATGGGTTAGGGTTAGGGTTAGGGTTAGGGTTAGGGTACGGCTTAGGATACGGGTTAGGGTACGGCGTAGGTTATGGGTTAGGGTTAGGGTTAGTGTTAGGGTTATGGTACGGCTTAGGTTATGGGATAGGGTACAGGTGAGGGTATGGCATAGGGTAGGGGTTAGGGTTAGGGTTAGGGTTAGGGTTAGGGTACGGCTTAGGATACGGGTTAGGGTACGGGTGAGGGTACGGCGTAGCGTATGGTTTAGGGTTAGGGTTAGGGTTAGGGTACGGCTTAGGGTACGGGTTAGGGTATGGGTGAGGGTACGGCGTAGGTTACGGGTTAGGGTTAGGGTTAGTTTTAGGGTTAGGGATTGGTTTAGGGTACGGGTTAGGATTAGCATACGTGTTCGGGTTAGGGTTTTGGTTAGGGTTAGGGTACGCGTTAGGGTTAGGGTATGGGTTAGGTTTAGGGTACACTTTAGGATTAGGGTATTTATTAAACCTATCCCACTCTCTAGATACCACTTAGCACGTAAAGGAATATTATTTGGGGTTCAGCCATGGAGAAGATTTTAGTCACTAGGATAAGATAAATAATAAACACATTATAAAAAAATCACATAAGGTTTTCTTTTTAACCTGTTCCTTAAAACACTAGTGTTTAGGAAATCTAATGGAGGCAAAAGCAGTAAAGGGTAGTTTAGGGTTAGGGTTAGGGTTAGGGTTAGGGTAGGGCTTAGGATACGGGTGAGGGTACTGGTGAGGGTACTGCGTAGTTTATTGGTTAGGGTTAGGGTACGGCTTAGGATACGGGTTAGGGTATGGGTGAGGGTACGGCGTAGCGTATGGGTTAGGGTTAGGGTTAGGGTTAGGGTTAGTTTTAGGGTTAGGGATTGGTTTAGGGTACGGGTTAGGATTAGCGTACGTGTTAGTGTTAGGGTTTGGGTTAGGGTTAGGGTACGCATTAGGGTTAGGGTATGGGTTAGGGTTAGGGTACACGTTAGGATTAGGGTATTTATTAAACCTATCCCACTCTCTAGATACCACTTAGCACGTAAAGGAATATTATTTAGGGTCCAGCCATGGAGAAGATTTTCGTCACTAGGATAAGATAAAGAATAAACACATTATAAAAAAATCACAGTAGGATTTTCTTTTTAACCTGTTCCTTAAAACACTAGTGCTTAGGAAATCTAATGGAGGCAAAAGCAGTCAAGGGTAGTTTAGGGTTAGGGTTAGGGTTAGGGTTAGTGTTAGGGTTAGGGTACAGCTTAGGGTATGGGATAGCGTATGGGTGAGGGTACGGCATAGGGTAGGTTTTAGGGTTAGGGTTAGTGTTAGGGTTAGGGTTAGGGTATGGCTTAGGGTACGGGTGAGGGTACTGTGTAGGTCATTGGTTAGGGTTAGGTTAAGGCTTAGGATACAGGTTATTGTATGTGTTAGGGTACGGCGCAGGGTATGGGTAAGGGTTAGGGTTAGGGTTAGGGTTAGAGTTAGGTTACGGCTTAGGGTACGGGTTAGGGTACGGGTGAGGGTACGGCGTAGTGTATAGGTTAGGGTTAGGGTTAGGGTACGGCTTAGGGTACGGGTTAGGTTACGGGTGAGGGTACGGCGTAGGGTATGGGTTAGGGTTAGGGTTAGTGTTAGTGTTAGGGTTAGGGTACGGCTTAGCGTATGGGATAGGGTACGGGTGAGGGTACGGCGTAGGGTAGGGATTAGGGTTAGAGTTAGGGTTAAGGTTGGGGTTAGGGTACGGCTTAGGGTACGGGTGAGGGTACGGGTGAGTGTACTGCGTAGGGTATTGGTTAGGGTTAGGATACGGCTTAGGATACGGGTTAGGGTACGGGTTAGGGTATCGCGTAGGGTATGGGTTAGGGTTAGGGTTAGGGTTAGGTTTAGGGTACGGCTTAGGGTACGGGTGAGGGTACGGGTGAGGGTACTGCGTAGGGTATAGGTTAGGGTTAGGATACGGCTTAGGATACGGGTTAGGGTGCGGGTTAGGGTATGGCATAGGGTATGGGTTAGGGTTAGGGTTAGGGTTAGGGTTAGGGTTAGGGTACGGCTTAGGATACGGGTTAGGGTACGGGTGAGGGTACGGCGTAGCATATGGGTTAGGGTTAGGATTAGGGTACGTCTTAGGGTATGGGTTAGGGTATGGGTGAGGGTAAGGCGTAGGGTATTGGTTAGGGTTAGGGTACGGCTTAGGTTATGGGATAGGGTACAGGTGAGGGTATGGCATAGGGTAGGGGTTAGGGTTAGGGTTAGGGTTAGGGTTAGGGTACGGCTTCGGGTACGGGTGAGGGTATGGGTGAGGATACTGCGTAGGGTATTGGTTAGGGTTAGGGTATGGCTTAGGATACGGGTTAGGGTACGTGTTAGGGTATGGCGTACGGTATGGGTTAGGGTTAGGGTTAGGGTTAGGGTTAGGGTTAGGGTACGGCTTAGGATATGGGTTAGGGTATGGGTGAGGTTACGGCATAGGGTATAGTTTAGGGTAAGGGTTAGGGTTAGGGTACGGCTTAGGATACGGGTTAGGGTACGGGTGAGGGTACGGCGTAGTGTATGGTTTAGGGTTAGGGTTAGGGTTAGGGTACGGCTTAGGGTACGGGTTAGGGTACGGGTGAGGGTATGGCGTAGTGTATAGGTTAGGGTTAGGGTTAGGGTATGGCTTAGGGTACGGTGAGGGTACGGGTGAGGGTACGGTGTAGGGTATTGGTTATGGTTAGGGTACGGCTTAGAATACGGGTTAGGGTACGGGTTAGGGTACGGCATAGGTTATGGGTTAGGGTTAGGGTTAGGGTTAGGGTTAGGGTTAGGGTACGGCTTAGGGTACGGGTTAGGGTACGGGTGAGGGTACGGCGTAGGGTAGGGGTTATGGTTAGGGTTAGGGTTAGTGTTAGGTTTAGGGTACGGCTTACGGTACGGGTGAGGGTACGTGTGAGGGTACTGCGTAGGGTATTGGTTAAGGTTAGGGTACGGCTTAGGATACGGATTAGGGTACGGGTTTGGGTACGGCGTAGGGTATGGGTTAGGGTTAGGGTTAGGGTTAGGGAACGGCTTAGGGTACGGTTAGGGTATGGGTGAGGGTACGACGTAGGGTATAGTTTAGGGTTAGGTTTAGGGTACGGCTTAGGATACGGGTTAGGGTACGGGTGAGGGTACAGCGTAACATATGGGTTAGTGTTAGGGTTAGGGTTAGGGTACGGCTTAGGGTACGGGTAAGGGTACGGCGTAGGGTATGGGTTAGGGTTTGGGTTAGGGTTATGGTTAGTTTTATGGTTAGGGATTGGTTTAGTGTACAGGATAGGATTAGCGTACGGGTTAGGTTTTGGGTTAGGGTTAGGGTACGCGTTAGGTTTAGTATATGGGTTAGGGTTAGGGTACACGTTAGGATTAGGGTATTTATTAAACCTATCCCACTCTCTAGATACCACTTAGCACGTAAAGGAATATTATTTGGGGTCCAGTCATGGAGAAGATTTTAGTCACTAGGATAAGATAAAGAATAAACACATTATAAAAAAATCACATTAGGATTTTCTTTTTAACCTGTTCCTTAAAACACTAGTGCTTAGGAAATCTAATGGAGGCAAAAGCAGTCAAGGGTAGTTTAGGGTTAGGGTTAGGGTTAGGGTTAGGGTTATGTTAGGGTTAGGGTACGGCTTAGGTTATGGGATAGGGTACGGGTGAGGGTACGGCGTAGAGTAGGGGTTAGGATTTGGATTAGGCTATGGCTTAGGGTACGGGTGAGGGTACGGGTGAGGGTATTGTGTAGCGTATTGGTTAGGGTTAGGGTTAGGGTTAGGGTTAGCTTATGGCTTAGGGTACGGGTTAGGGTACGGGTGAGGGTACGGCGTAGTGTATAGGTTAGGGTTAGGGTTAGGGTTAGGGTACGGCTTAGGGTACGGGTGAGGGTACGGTTGAGGGTACTGCGTACGGTATTGGTTAGGTTTAGGGTACGGGTTAGGATTAGCGTACGTGTTAGGGTTAGGGTTTGGGTTAGGGTTAGGGTACGCGTTAGGGTTAGGGTATGGGTTAGGGTTAGGGTACACGTTAGGATTAGGGTATTTATTAAACCTATCCCACTCTCTAGATACCACTTAGCACGTAAAGGAATATTATTAGGGGTCCAGCCATGGAGAAGATTTTAGTCACTAGGATAAGATAAAGAATAAACACATTATAAAAAAATCACATTAGGATTTTCTTTTTAACCTGTTCCTTAAAACACTAGTGCTTAGGAAATCTAATGGAGGCAAAAGCAGTCAAGGGTAGTTTAGGGTTAGGGTTAGGGTTAGTGTTAGGGTTAGGGTACCGCTTAGGGTATGGGATAGGGTACGGGTGAGGGTACGGCGTAGGGTAGGGGTTAGGGTTAGGGTTAGGGTTAGGGTACGGCTCAGGATACGGGTTAGGGTACGGGTGAGGGTACTGCGTAGCGTGTGGGTTAGTGTTAGGGTTAGGGTTAGGGTACGGCTTAGGGTACGGGTTAGGGTACGGGTGAGGGTACGGCGTAGGGTATGGGTTACGGTTAGGGTTAGGGTTAGGGTTAGTTTTAGGGTTAGGGATTGGTTTAGGGTACGGGTTAGGATTAGCGTACGTGTTAGGGTTAGGGTTTGGGTTAGGGTTAGGGTACGCGTTAGGGTTAGGGTATGGGTTAGGGTTAGGGTACACGTTAGGATTAGGGTATTTATTAAACCTATCCCACTCTCTAGATACCACTTAGCACGTAAAGGAATATTATTTGGGGTCCAGCCATGGAGAAGATTTTAGTCACTAGGATAAGATAAAGAATAAACACATTATAAAAAAATCACATTAGGATTTTCTTTTTAACCTGTTCCTTAAAACACTAGTGCTTAGGAAATCTAATGGAGGCAAAAGCAGTCAAGGGTAGTTTAGGGTTAGGGTTAGGGTTAGAGTTAGTGTTAGGGTTAGGGTACGGCTTAGGGTATGGGATAGGGTACGGGTGAGGGTACGGCTTAGGGTATAGGTTAGGGTTAGGGTACGGCTTAAGATACGGGTTAGGGTACGGGTGAGGGTACGGCGTAGCGTATGGGTTAGGGTTAGTGTTACGGTTAGGGTTAGTTTTAGGGTTAGGGATTGGTTTAGGGTAAGGGTTAGGATTAGCGTACGTGTTAGGCTTAGGGTTTGGGTTAGGGTACACGTTAGGATTAGGGCATTTATTAAACCTATCCCACTCTCTAGATACCACTTAGCACGTAAAGGAATATTATTTGGGGTGCAGTCATGGAGAAGATTTTAGTCACTAGGATAAGATAAAGAATAAACACATTATAAAAAAATCACATTAGGATTTTCTTTTTAACCTGTTCCTTAAAACACTAGTGCTTAGGAAATCTAATGGAGGCAAAAGCAGTCAAGGGTAGTTTAGGGTTAGGGTTAGGGTTAGGGTTAGTGTTAGGGTTAGGGTACGACTTAGGGTATGGGATAGGGTACGGGTGAGGGTACGGCGTAGGGTAGGGGTTAGGGTTAGGGTTAGGGTTAGGGTTAGGGTACGGCTTAGGGTACGGGTGAGGGTACGGGTGAGGGTACTGCGTAGGGTATTGGTTAGGGTTAGGGTGCGGTTTAGGATACGGGTTAGGGTACGGGTTAGGGTATGGGATAGGGTACGGGTGAGGGTACGGCGTAGGGTAGGGGTTAGGGTTAGGGTTAGGGTTAGGGTTAGGGTTAGGGTACGGCTTAGGATACGGGTTAGGGTACGGGTGAGGGTACGGCGTAGCGTGTGGGTTAGGGTTAGGGTTAAGGTTAGAGTACGGCTTAGGATACGGGTTAGGGTACGGGTGAGGGTACGGCGTAGGGTATGGGTTAGGGTTAGGGTTAGGGTTAGGGTTAGATTTAGGGTTAGGGATTGGTTTAGGGTACGGGTTAGGATTAGCGTACGTGTTAGGGTTAGAGTTTGGGTTAGGGTTAGGTTACGCGTTAGGGTTAGGGTATGGGTTAGGGTTAGGGTACACGTTAGGATTAGGGTATTTATTAAACCTATCCCACTCTCTAGATACCACTTAGCACGTAAAGGAATATTATTTGGGGTCCAGCCATGGAGAAGATTTTAGTCACTAGGATAAGATAAAGAATAAACACATTAAAAAAAAATCACATTAGGATTTTCTTTTTAACCTGTTCCTTAAAACACTAGTGCTTAGGAAATCTAATGGAGGCAAAAGCAGTCAAGGGTAGTTTAGGGTTAAGGTTAGGGTTAGGGTTAGTGTTAGGGTTAGGGTATGGCTTAGGGTATGGGATAGGGTACAGGTGAGGGTACGGCGTAGGGTAGGGGTTAGGGTTAGGGTTAGGGTACGGCTTAGGGTACGGGTGAGGGTACGGGTGAGGGTACTGCATAGGGTATTGGTTAGGGTTAGGGTACGGCTTAGGATACGGGTTAGGGTACGGGTTAGGGTACGGCGTAGGGTATGGGTTAGGGTTAGGGTTAGGGTTAGGGTTAGGGTTAGGGTACGGCTTAGGGTACGGGTGAGGGTACGGGTGAGGGTACGGCGTAGGGTATAGGTTAGGGTTAGGGTTAGGGTTAGGGTACGGCTTAGGATACGGGTTAGTGTACGGGTGAGGGTACGGTGTAGCGTATGGGTTAGGGTTAGGGTTAGGGTACGGCTTAGGGTACGGGTTAGGGTACGGGTGAGGGTACGGCGTAGGGTATGGGTTAGGGTTAGGGTTAGGGTTAGGGTTAGTTTTAGGGTTAGGGATTGGTTTAGGGTACGGGTTAGGATTAGCGTACGTGTTAGGGTTAGGGTTTGGGTTAGGGTTAGGTTACGCGTCAGGGTTAGGGTATGGGTTAGGGTTAGGGTACACGTTAGGATTAGGGTATTTATTAAACCTATCCCACTCTCTAGATACCACTTAGCACGTAAAGGAATATTATTTGGGGTCCAGCCAAGAGAAGATTTTAGTCACTAGGATAAGATAAAGAATAAACACATTATAAAAAATCACATTAGGATTTTCTTTTTAACCTGTTCCTTAAAACACTAGTGCTTAGGAAATCTAATGGAGGCAAAAGCAGTCAAGGGTAGTTTAGGGTTAGGGTTAGGGTTAGGGTTAGTGTTAGGGTTAGGGTACGGCTTAGGGTATGGGATAGGGTACGGGTGAGGGTACGGCGTAGGGTAGGGGTTAGGGTTAGGGTTAGGGTTAGGGTTAGGGTTACGGTTAGGGTACGGCTTAGGGTACGGGTGAGGGTACGGGTGAGGGTACTGCGTAGGGTATTGGTTAGGGTTAGGGTACGGCTTAGGATACGGGTTAGGGTACGGGTTAGGGTACGGCGTAGGGTATGGTTTAGGGTTAGGGTTAGGGTTAGGGTTAGGGTTAGGGTACGGCTTAGGGTACGGGTGAGGGTACGGGTGAGGGTACAGCGTAGGGTATAGGTTAGGGTTAGGGTTAGGGTTAGGGTACGGCTTAGGATACGGGTTAGGGTACGGGTGAGGGTACGGCGTAGCGTATGGGTTAGGGTTAGGGTTAGGGTTAGAGTATGGCTTAGGGTACGGGTTAGGGTACGGGTGAGGGTACGGCGTAGGGTATGGGTTAGGGTTAGGGTTAGGGTTAGGGTTAGTTTTAGGGTTAGGGATTGGTTTAGGGTACGGGTTAGGATTAGCGTACGTGTTAGGGTTAGGGTTTGGGTTAGGGTTAGGGTACGCGTTAGGGTTAGGGTATGGGTTAGGGTTAGGGTACACGTTAGGATTAGGGTATTTATTAAACCTATCCCACTCTCTAGATACCACTTAGCACGTAAAGGAATATTATTTAGGGTCCAGCCATGGAGAAGATTTTAGTCACTAGGATAAGATAAAGAATAAACACATTATAAAAAAATCACATTAGGATTTTCTTTTTAACCTGTTCCTTAAAACACTAGTGCTTAGGAAATCTAAGGGAGGCAAAAGCAGTCAAGGGTAGTTTAGGGTTAGGGTTAGGGTTAGGGTTAGTGTTAGGGTTAGGGTACGGCTTAGGGTATGGGATAGGGTACGGGTGAGGGTACGGCGTAGGGTAGGGGTTAGGGTTAGGGTTAGGGTTAGGGTTAGGGTTAGGGTTAGGGTACGGCTTAGGGTACGGGTGAGGGTACGGGTGAGTGTACTGCGTAGGGTATTGGTTAGGGTTAGGGTACGGCTTAGGATACGGGTTAGGGTACGGGTTAGGGTACGGCGTAGGGTATGGGTTAGGGTTAGGGTTAGGGTTAGGGTTAGGGTTAGGGTACGGCTTAGGGTACGGCTTAGGTTACGGGTTAGGGTACGGGTGAGGGTACGGCATAGGGTATAGGTTAGGGTTAGGGTTAGGTTTAGGGAACGGCTTAGGATACGGGTTAGGGTACGGGTGAGGGTACGGCGTAGCGTATGGGTTAGGGTTAGGTTTAGCGTACGGCTTAGGGTACGGGTGAGGGTACGGCGTAGGGTATGGGTTAGGGTTAGGGTTAGGGTTAGGGTTAGTTTTAGGGATAGGGATTGGTTTAGGGTACGGGTTAGGATTAGCGTACGTGTTAGGGTTAGGGTTTGGGTTAGGGTTAGGTTACGCGTCAGGGTTAGGGTATGGGTTAGGGTTAGGGTACACGTTAGGATTAGGGTATTTATTAAACCTATCCCACTCTCTAGATACCACTTAGCACGTAAAGGAATATTATTTGGGGTCCAGCCATGGAGAAGATTTTAGTCACTAGGATAAGATAAAGAATAAACACATTATAAAAAATCACATTAGGATTTTCTTTTTAACCTGTTCCTTAAAACACTAGTGCTTAGGAAATCTAATGGAGGCAAAAGCAGTCAAGGGTAGTTTAGGGTTAGGGTTAGGGTTAGGGTTAGTGTTAGGGTTAGGGTACAGCTTAGGGTATGGGATAGCGTATGGGTGAGGGTACGGCATAGGGTAGGTTTTAGGGTTAGGGTTAGTGTTAGGGTTAGGGTTAGGGTATGGCTTAGGGTACGGGTGAGGGTACTGTGTAGGTCATTGGTTAGGGTTAGGTTAAGGCTTAGGATACAGGTTATTGTATGTGTTAGGGTACGGCGCAGGGTATGGGTAAGGGTTAGGGTTAGGGTTAGGGTTAGAGTTAGGTTACGGCTTAGGGTACGGGTTAGGGTACGGGTGAGGGTACGGCGTAGTGTATAGGTTAGGGTTAGGGTTAGGGTACGGCTTAGGGTACGGGTTAGGTTACGGGTGAGGGTACGGCGTAGGGTATGGGTTAGGGTTAGGGTTAGTGTTAGTGTTAGGGTTAGGGTACGGCTTAGCGTATGGGATAGGGTACGGGTGAGGGTACGGCGTAGGGTAGGGATTAGGGTTAGAGTTAGGGTTAAGGTTGGGGTTAGGGTACGGCTTAGGGTACGGGTGAGGGTACGGGTGAGTGTACTGCGTAGGGTATTGGTTAGGGTTAGGATACGGCTTAGGATACGGGTTAGGGTACGGGTTAGGGTATCGCGTAGGGTATGGGTTAGGGTTAGGGTTAGGGTTAGGTTTAGGGTACGGCTTAGGGTACGGGTGAGGGTACGGGTGAGGGTACTGCGTAGGGTATAGGTTAGGGTTAGGATACGGCTTAGGATACGGGTTAGGGTGCGGGTTAGGGTATGGCGTAGGGTATGGGTTAGGGTTAGGGTTAGGGTTAGGGTTAGGGTTAGGGTACGGCTTAGGATACGGGTTAGGGTACGGGTGAGGGTACGGCGTAGCATATGGGTTAGGGTTAGGATTAGGGTACGTCTTAGGGTATGGGTTAGGGTATGGGTGAGGGTAAGGCGTAGGGTATTGGTTAGGGTTAGGGTACGGCTTAGGTTATGGGATAGGGTACAGGTGAGGGTATGGCATAGGGTAGGGGTTAGGGTTAGGGTTAGGGTTAGGGTTAGGGTACGGCTTCGGGTACGGGTGAGGGTATGGGTGAGGATACTGCGTAGGGTATTGGTTAGGGTTAGGGTATGGCTTAGGATACGGGTTAGGGTACGTGTTAGGGTATGGCGTACGGTATGGGTTAGGGTTAGGGTTAGGGTTAGGGTTAGGGTTAGGGTACGGCTTAGGATATGGGTTAGGGTATGGGTGAGGTTACGGCATAGGGTATAGTTTAGGGTAAGGGTTAGGGTTAGGGTACGGCTTAGGGTACGGGTTAGGGTACGGGTGAGGGTACGGCGTAGTGTATGGTTTAGGGTTAGGGTTAGGGTTAGGGTACGGCTTAGGGTACGGGTTAGGGTACGGGTGAGGGTATGGCGTAGTGTATAGGTTAGGGTTAGGGTTAGGGTATGGCTTAGGGTACGGTGAGGGTACGGGTGAGGGTACGGTGTAGGGTATTGGTTATGGTTAGGGTACGGCTTAGAATACGGGTTAGGGTACGGGTTAGGGTACGGCATAGGTTATGGGTTAGGGTTAGGGTTAGGGTTAGGGTTAGGGTTAGGGTACGGCTTAGGGTACGGGTTAGGGTACGGGTGAGGGTACGGCGTAGTGTATAGGTTAGGGTTAGGGTTAGGGTACGGCTTAGGGTATGGGATAGGGTACGGGTGAGGGTACGGCATAGGGTAGGGGTTAGGTTTAGGGTTAGGGTTAGTGTTAGGGTTAGGGTACGGCTTAGGGTATGGGATAGGTTACGGGTGAGGTTACGGCATAGGGTAGGGTTTAGGGTTAGGTTTAGGGTTAGTGTTAGGGTTAGGGTACCGCTTAGGGTATGGGATAGGTTACGGCGTAGGGTAGCGGTTAGGTTTAGGGTTAGGGTTAGGGTTAGGGTACGGCTTAGGATACGGGTTAGGGTACGGGTGAGGGTACGGCGTAGCGTATGGGTTAGGGTTAGGGTTAGGGTTAGGGTACGGCTTAGCGTATGGGATAGGGTACGGGTGAGGGTACGGCGTAGGGTAGGGGTTAGGGTTAGAGTTAGGGTTAGGGTTGGGGTTAGGGTAAGGCTTAGGGTACGGGTGAGGGTAGGGGTGAGGGTACCGCGTAGGGTATTGGTTAGGGTTAGGATACGGCTTAGGATACGGGTTAGGGTACGGGTTAGGGTATGGCGTAGGGTATGGGTTAGGGTTAGGGTTAGGGTTAGGGTTAGGGTTAGGGTACGGCTTAGGATACGGGTTAGGGTACGGGTGAGGGTACGGCGTAGGTTATGGGTTAGGGTTAGGGTTAGGGTTAGTTTTAGGGTTAGCGTACGGCTTAGGGTATGGGATAGGGTATGAGTGAGGGTACGGCATAGAGTAGGGTTTAGGGTTAGGGTTAGTGTTAGGGTTAGGGTACGGGTGAGGTTACGGCGTAGGGTATAGTTTAGAGTTAGGGTTAGGGTTAGGGTTAGGGTTAGGGTTAGGGTTAGGGTTAGGGTTAGGGTTAGGGTTAGGGTATGGCTTAGGGTACGGGTGAGGGTACTGTGTAGGTCATTGGTTAGTGTTAGGTTAAGGCTTAGGATACAGGTTATTGTATGGGTTAGGGTACGGCGCACGGTATGGGTAAGGGTTAGGGTTAGGGTTAGAGTTAGGGTACGGCTTAGGGTACGGGTTAGGGTACGGGTGAGGGTATGGCATAGTGTATAGGTTAGGGTTAGGGTTAGGGTACGGCTTAGGGTACGGGTTAGGTTACGGGTGAGGGTACGGCGTAGGGTATGGGTTAGGGTTAGGCTTAGGATTAGGGTTAGTGTTAGTGTTAGGGTTAGGGTACGGCTTAGCGTATGGGATAGGGTACGGGTGAGGGTACGGCGTAGCGTAGGGGTTAGTGTTAGAGTTAGGGTTAGGGTTGGGGTTAGGGTACGGCTTAGGGTACGGGTGAGGGTACGGGTGAGGGTACTGCGTAGGGTATTGGTTAGGGTTAGGATACGGCTTAGGATACGGGTTAGGGTACGGGTTAGGGTATGGCGTAGGGTATGGGTTAGGGTTAGGGTTAGGGTTAGGGTTAGGGTTAGGGTAAGGCTTAGGATACGGGTTAGGGTACGGGTGAGGGTACGGCGTAGCGTATGGGTTAGGGTTAGGGTTAGGGTTAGGGTTAGTTTTAGGGTTAGGGGTTGGTTTAGGGTACGGGTTAGGATTATCGTACGTGTTAGGATTAGGTTTTGGGTTAGGGTTAGGGTACGCGTTAGGGTTAGGGTATAGGTTAGGGTTAGGGTACACGTTAGGATTAGGGTATTTATTAAACCTATCCCACTCTCTAGATACCACTTAGCACGTAAAGGAATATTATTTAGGGTCCAGCCATGGAGAAGATTTTCGTCACTAGGATAAGATAAAGAATAAACACATTATAAAAAAATCACATTAGGATTTTCTTTTTAACCTGTTCCTTAAAACACTAGTGCTTAGGAAATCTAATGGAGGCAAAAGCAGTCAAGGGTAGTTTAGGGTTAGGGTTAGGGTTAGGGTTAGTGTTAGGGTTAGGGTACAGCTTAGGGTATGGGATAGCGTATGGGTGAGGGTACGGCATAGGGTAGGTTTTAGGGTTAGGGTTAGTGTTAGGGTTAGGGTTAGGGTATGGCTTAGGGTACGGGTGAGGGTACTGTGTAGGTCATTGGTTAGGGTTAGGTTAAGGCTTAGGATACAGGTTATTGTATGTGTTAGGGTACGGCGCAGGGTATGGGTAAGGGTTAGGGTTAGGGTTAGGGTTAGAGTTAGGGTACGGCTTAGGGTACGGGTTAGGGTACGGGTGAGGGTACGGCGTAGTGTATAGGTTAGGGTTAGGGTTAGGGTACGGCTTAGGGTACGGGTTAGGTTACGGGTGAGGGTACGGCGTAGGGTATGGGTTAGGGTTAGGGTTAGTGTTAGTGTTAGGGTTAGGGTACGGCTTAGCGTATGGGATAGGGTACGGGTGAGGGTACGGCGTAGGGTAGGGATTAGGGTTAGAGTTAGGGTTAGGGTTGGGGTTAGGGTACGGCTTAGGGTACGGGTGAGGGTACGGGTGAGTGTACTGCGTAGGGTATTGGTTAGGGTTAGGATACGGCTTAGGATACGGGTTAGGGTACGGGTTACGGTATCGCGTAGGGTATGGGTTAGGGTTAGGGTTAGGGTTAGGGTTAGGGTACGGCTTAGGATACGGGTTAGGGTACGGGTGAGGGTACGGCGTAGCATATGGGTTAGGGTTAGGATTAGGGTACGTCTTAGGGTATGGGTTAGGGTACGGGTGAGGGTAAGGCATAGGGTATTGGTTAGGGTTAGGGTACGGCTTAGGTTATGGGATAGGGTACAGGTGAGGGTATGGCATAGGGTAGGGGTTAGGGTTAGGGTTAGGGTTAGGGTTAGGGTACGGCTTCGGGTACGGGTGAGGGTATGGGTGAGGATACTGCGTAGGGTATTGGTTAGGGTTAGAGTATGGCTTAGGATACGGGTTAGGGTACGTGTTAGGGGATGGCGTACGGTATGGGTTAGGGTTAGGGTTAGGGTTAGGGTTAGGGTTAGGGTTAGGGTACGGCTTAGGATATGGGTTAGGGTATGGGTGAGGTTACGGCATAGGGTATAGTTTAGGGTAAGGGTTAGGGTTAGGGTACGGCTTAGGATACGGGTTAGGGTACGGGTGAGGGTACGGCGTAGTGTATGGTTTAGGGTTAGGGTTAGGGTTAGGGTACGGCTTAGGGTACGGGTTAGGGTACGGGTGAGGGTATGGCGTAGTGTATAGGTTAGGGTTAGGGTTAGGGTATGGCTTAGGGTATGGGATAGGGTACGGGTGAGGGTACGGCATAGGGTAGGGTTTAGGGTTAGGTTTAGGGTTAGTGTTAGGGTTAGGGTACCGCTTAGGGTATGGGATAGGTTACGGCGTAGGGTAGCGGTTAGGTTTAGGGTTAGGGTTAGGGTTAGGGTACGGCTTAGGATACGGGTTAGGGTACGGGTGAGGGTACGGCGTAGCGTATGGGTTAGGGTTAGGGTTAGGGTTAGGGTACGGCTTAGCGTATGGGATAGGGTACGGGTGAGGGTACGGCGTAGGGTAGGGGTTAGGGTTAGAGTTAGGGTTAGGGTTGGGGTTAGGGTAAGGCTTAGGGTACGGGTGAGGGTAGGGGTGAGGGTACCGCGTAGGGTATTGGTTAGGGTTAGGATACGGCTTAGGATACGGGTTAGGGTACGGGTTAGGGTATGGCGTAGGGTATGGGTTAGGGTTAGGGTTAGGGTTAGGGTTAGGGTTAGGGTACGGCTTAGGATACGGGTTAGGGTACGGGTGAGGGTACGGCGTAGGTTATGGGTTAGGGTTAGGGTTAGGGTTAGTTTTAGGGTTAGCGTACGGCTTAGGGTATGGGATAGGGTATGGGTGAGGGTACGGCATAGGGTAGGGTTTAGGGTTAGGGTTAGTGTTAGGGTTAGGGTACGGGTGAGGTTACGGCGTAGGGTATAGTTTAGAGTTAGGGTTAGGGTTAGGGTTAGGGTTAGGGTTAGGGTTAGGGTTAGGGTTAGGGTTAGGGTTAGGGTATGGCTTAGGGTACGGGTGAGGGTACTGTGTAGGTCATTGGTTAGTGTTAGGTTAAGGCTTAGGATACAGGTTATTGTATGGGTTAGGGTACGGCGCACGGTATGGGTAAGGGTTAGGGTTAGGGTTAGAGTTAGGGTACGGCTTAGGGTACGGGTGAGGGTATGGCATAGTGTATAGGTTAGGGTTAGGGTTAGGGTACGGCTTAGGGTACGGGTTAGGTTACGGGTGAGGGTACGGCGTAGGGTATGGGTTAGGGTTAGGCTTAGGGTTAGGGTTAGTGTTAGTGTTAGGGTTAGGGTACGGCTTAGCGTATGGGATAGGGTACGGGTGAGGGTACGGCGTAGCGTAGGGGTTAGTGTTAGAGTTAGGGTTAGGGTTGGGGTTAGGGTACGGCTTAGGGTACGGGTGAGGGTACGGGTGAGGGTACTGCGTAGGGTATTGGTTAGGGTTAGGATACGGCTTAGGATACGGGTTAGGGTACGGGTTAGGGTATGGCGTAGGGTATGGGTTAGGGTTAGGGTTAGGGTTAGGGTTAGGGTTAGGGTAAGGCTTAGGATACGGGTTAGGGTACGGGTGAGGGTACGGCGTAGCGTATGGGTTAGGGTTAGGGTTAGGGTTAGGGTTAGTTTTAGGGTTAGGGGTTGGTTTAGGGTACGGGTTAGGATTATCGTACGTGTTAGGATTAGGTTTTGGGTTAGGGTTAGGGTACGCGTTAGGGTTAGGGTATAGGTTAGGGTTAGGGTACACGTTAGGATTAGGGTATTTATTAAACCTATCCCACTCTCTAGATACCACTTAGCACGTAAAGGAATATTAGTAGGGATCCAGCCATGGAGAAGATTTTAGTCACTAGGATAAGATAAAGAATAAACACATTATAAAAAAATCACATTAGGATTTTCTTTTTAACCTGTTCCTTAAAACACTAGTGCTTAGGAAATCTAATAGAGGCAAAAGCAATCAAGGGTAGTTTAGGGTTAGGGTTAGGGTTAGGGTTAGTATTAGGGTTAGGGTACGGCTTAGGGTATGGGATAGGGTACGGGTGAGCGTACGGCGAAGGGTAGGGGTTAGGGTTAGTGTTAGGGTTAGGGTTAGGGTATGGCTTAGGGTACGGGTGAGGGTACTGTGTAGGTCATTGGTTAGGGTTAGGTTAAGGCTTAGGATACAGGTTATTGTATGGGTTAGGGTATGGCGCAGGGTATGGGTAAGGGTTAGGTTTAGGGTTAGGGTTAGAGTTAGGGTACGGGTTAGGTTACGGGTGAGGGTACGGTGTAGGTTATGGGTTAGGGTTAGGGTTAGGGTACGTCTTAGGGTACGTGTTAGGGTACGGGTGAGGGTACGGCGTAGGGTAAGGGTTAGGGTTAGGGTTAGGGTTAGGGTTAGTTTTAGGGTTAGGGATTGGTTTAGGGTACGGGTTAGGATTAGCGTACGTGTTAGGGTTAGGTTTTGGGTTAGGGTTAGGGTACGCGTTAGGGTTAGCGTATGGGTTAGGGTTAGGGTACACGTTAGGATTAGGGTATTTATTAAACCTATCCCACTCTCTAGATACCACGTAGCACGTAAAGGAATATTATTAGGGATCCAGCCATGGAGAAGATTTTAGTCACTAGGATAAGATAAAGAATAAACACATTATAAAAAAATCACATTAGGATTTTCTTTTTAACCTGTTCCTTAAAACACTAGTGCTTAGGAAATCTAATAGAGGCAAAAGCAATCAAGGGTAGTTTAGGGTTAGGGTTAGGGTTAGGGTTAGTGTTAGGGTTAGGGTACGGCTTAGGGTATGGGATAGGGTACGGGTGAGGGTACGGCGTAGGGTAGGGGTTAGGGTTAGGGTTAGGGTATGGCTTAGGGTACGGGTGAGGGTACGGGTGAGGGTACTGCGTAGGGTATTGGTTAGGGTTAGGGTACGGCTTAGGATACGTGTTAGGGTACGGGTTAGGGTACGCCGTAGAGTGTGGGTTAGGGTTAGGGTTAGTGTTAGGGTTAGGGTTACGGTACGTCTTAGGGTACGTGTTAGGGTACGGGTGAGGGTACGGCGTAGGTTATAGGTTAGGGTTAGGGTTAGGGTTAGGGTTAGGGTACGGCTTAGGATTCGGGTTAGGGTACGGGTTTGGGTACGGCGTAGGCTATGGGTTAGGGTTAGGGTTAGTGTTAGGGTTATGGTACGGCTTAGGTTATGGGATAGGGTACAGGTGAGGGTATGGCATAGGGTAGGGGTTAGGGTTAGGGTTAGGGTTAGGGTTAGGGTACGGCTTAGGGTACGGGTTAGGGTATGGGTGAGGATACTGCGTAGGGTATTGGTTAGGGTTAGGGTACGGCTTAGGATACGGGTTAGGGTATGTGTTAGGGTATGGCGTACGGTATGGGTTAGGGTTAGGGTTAGGGTTAGGGTTAGGGTTAGGGTACGGCTTAGGGTACGGGTTAGGGTACGGGTGAGGTTACTGCGTAGGGTATAGTTTAGAGTTAGGGTCAGGGTACGGCTTAGGATACGGGTTAGGGTACGGGTGAGGGTACGGCGTAGCGTATGGTTTAGGGTTAGGGTTAGGGTTAGGGTACGGCTTAGGGTACGGGTTAGGGTACGGGTGAGGGTACGGCGTAGGTTATGGGTTAGGGTTAGGGTTAGGGTTAGTTTTAGGGTTAGGGATTGGTTTAGGGTACGGGTTAGGATTAGCATACTTGTTCGGGTTAGGGTTTTGGTTGGGGTTAGGGTATGCGTTAGGGTTAGGGTATGGGTTAGGTTTAGGGTACACTTTAGGATTAGGGTATTTATTAAACCTATCCCATCCTCTAGATACCACTTAGCACGTAAGGGAATATTATTTGGGGTTCAGCCATGGAGAAGATTTTAGTCACTAGGATAAGATAAAGTATAAACACATTATAAAAAAATCACATAAGGTTTTCTTTTTAACCTGTTCCTTAAAACACTAGTGTTTAGGAAATCTAATGGAGGCAAAAGCAGTAAAGGGTAGTTTAGGGTTAGGGTTAGGGTTAGGGTTAGGGTAGGGCTTAGGATACGGGTGAGGGTACTGGTGAGGGTACTGCGTAGGTTATTGGTTAGGGTTAGGGTACGGTTTAGGATACGGGTTAGGATATGGGTTAGGTTATGGCGTTGGGTATGGGTGAGGGTTAGGGTTAGGGTTAGGGTAAGGCTTTGGGTACGGGTTAGGGTACGGGTGAGGGTACGGCGTAGGGTAGAGGTTAGGGTTAGGTTTAGGGTTAGGGTACGGCTTAGGATACGGGTTAGGGTATGGGTGAGGGTACGGCGTAGCGTATGGGTTAGGGTTAGGGTTAGGGTTAGGGTTAGTTTTAGGGTTAGGGCTTGGTTTAGGGTACGGGTTAGGATTAGCGTACGTGTTAGGGTTAGGGTTTGGGTTAGGGTTAGGGTACGCATTAGGGTTAGGGTATGGGTTAGGGTTAGGGTACACGTTAGGTTTAGGGTATTTATTAAACCTATCCCACTCTCTAGATACCACTTAGCACGTAAAGGAATATTATTTAGGGTCCAGCCATGGAGAAGATTTTCGACACTAGGATAAGATAAAGAATAAACACATTATAAAAAAATCACATTAGGATTTTCTTTTTAACCTGTTCCTTAAAACACTCGTGCTTAGGAAATTTAATGGAGGCAAAAGCAGTCAAGGGTAGTTTAGTGTTAGGGTTAGGGTTAGGGTTAGTGTTAGGGTTAGGGTACGGCTTAGGGTATGGGATAGGGTATGGGTGAGGGTACGGCATAGGGTAGGGTTTAGGGTTAGGGTTAGTGTTAGGGTTAGGGTTAGAGTATGGCTTCGGGTACGGGTGAGGGTACTGTGTAGGTCATTGGTTAGGGTTAGGCTAAGGCTTAGGATACAGGTTATTGTATGGGTTAGGGTACGGCGCAGGGTATGGGTAAGGGTTAGGGTTAGGGTTAAGGTTAGAGTTAGGGTACGGCTTAGGGTACGGGTTAGGGTACGGGTGAGGGTACGGCATAGTGTATAGGTTAGGGTTAGGGTTAGGGTACGGCTTAGGGTACGGGTTAGGTTACGGGTGAGGGTACGGCATAGGGTATGGGTTAGGGTTAGGGTTAGGGTTAGGGTACGGCTTAGGGTATGGGATAGGGTACGGGTGAGGGTACTGCGTAGGGTATTGGTTAGGGTTAGGATACGGCTTAGGATACGGGTTAGGGTACGGGTTAGGGTATGGCGTAGGGTATGGGTTATGGTTAGGGTTAGGGTTAGGGTTAGGGTTAGGGTACGGCTTAGGATACGGGTTAGGGTACGGGTGAAGGTACGGCGTAGCGTATGGGTTAGGGTTAGGGTTAGGGTTAGGGTTAGGGTACGGCTTAGGTTATGGGATAGGGTACAGGTGAGGGTATGGCATAGGGTATGGGTTAGGGTTAGGGTTAGGGTTAGGGTTAGGGTTAGGGTACGGCTTAGGGTACGGGTGAGGGTATGGGTGAGGATACTGCATAGGGTATTGGTTAGGGTTAGGGTACGGCTTAGGATATGGGTTAGGGTACATGTTAGGGTATGGCGTACGGTATGGGTTAGGGTTAGGGTTAGGGTTAGGTTTAGGGTACGGCTTAGGGTACGGGTTAGGGTACGAGTGAGGGTATGGCGTAGTGTATAGGTTAGGGTTAGGGTTAGGGTTAGGGTACGGCTTAGGTTACGGGTTAGGGTACGGGTGAGGTTACGGCGTAGGGTATAGTTTAGGGTTAGGGTTAGGGTTAGGGTACGGCTTAGGATACGGGTTAGGGTACGGGTGAGGGTACGGCGTAGCGTATGGTTTAGGGTTAGGGTTAGGGTTACGGTACGGCTTAGGGTACGGGTTAGGGTACGGGTGAGGGTACGTTGTAGGTTATGGGTTAGGGTTAGGGTTAGGGTTAGGGTTTGTTTTAGGGTTAGGGATTGGTTTAGGGTACGGGTTAGGATTAGCATACGTGTTCGGGTTAGGGTTTTGGTTAGGGTTAGGGTACGCGTTAGGGTTAGGGTATGGGTTAGGTTTAGGGTACACTTTAGGATTAGGGTATTTATTAAACCTATCCCACTCTCTAGATACCACTTAGCACGTAAAGGAATATTATTTGGGGTTCAGCCATGGAGAAGATTTTAGTCACTAGGATAAGATAAAGAATAAACACATTATAAAAAAATCGCATAAGGTTTTCTTTTTAACCTGTTCCTTAAAACACTAGTGTTTAGGAAATCTAATGGAGGCAAAAGCAGTAAAGGGTAGTTTAGGGTTAGGGTTAGGGTTAGGGTTAGGGTAGGGCTTAGGATACGGGTGAGGGTACTGGTGAGGGTACTTCGTAGGTTATTGGTTAGGGTTAGGGTACGGCTTAGGATACGGGTTAGGATATGGGTTAGGTTACGGCGTTGGGTATGGGTGAGGGTTAGGGTTAGGGTTAGGGTAAGGCTTTGGGTACGGGTTAGGGTACGGGTGAGGGTACGGCGTAGGGTAGAGGTTAGGGTTAGGTTTAGGATTAGGGTACAGCTTAGGATACGGGTTAGGGTATGGGTGAGGGTACGGCGTAGCGTATGGGTTAGGGTTAGGGTTAGGGTTAGGGTTAGTTTTAGGGTTAGGGATTGGTTTAGGGTACGGGTTAGGATTAGCGTACGTGTTAGGGTTAGGGTTTGGGTTAGGGTTAGGGTACGCATTAGGGTTAGGGTATGGGTTAGGGTTAGGGTACACGTTAGGATTAGGGTATTTATTAAACCTATCCCACTCTCTAGATACCACTTAGCACGTAAAGGAATATTATTTAGGGTCCAGCCATGGAGAAGATTTTCGTCACTAGGATAAGATAAAGAATAAACACATTATAAAAAAATCACATTAGGATGTTCTTTTTAACCTGTTCCTTAAAACACTAGTGCTTAGGAAATCTAATGGAGGCAAAAGCCGTCAAGGGAAGTTTAGGGTTAAGGTTAGGGTTAGGGTTAGTGTTAGGGTTAGGGTACGGCTTAGGGTATGGGATAGGGTATGGGTGAGGGTACAGCATAGGGTAGGGTTTAGGGTTAGGGTTAGTGTTAGGGTTAGGGTTAGGGTATGGCTTAGGGTACGGGTGAGGGTACTGTGTGGGTCATTGGTTAGGGTTAGGTTAAGGCTTAGGATACAGGTTATTGTATGTGTTAGGGTACGGCGCAGGGTATGGGTAAGGGTTAGGGTTAGGGTTAGGGTTAGAGTTAGGTTACGGCTTAGGGTACGGGTTAGGGTACGGGTGAGGGTACGGCGTAGTGTATAGGTTAGGGTTAGGGTTAGGGTACGGCTTAGGGTACGGGTTAGGTTACGGGTGAGGGTACGGCGTAGGGTATGGGTTAGGGTTAGGGTTAGTGTTAGTGTTAGGGTTAGGGTACGGCTTAGCGTATGGGATAGGGTACGGGTGAGGGTACGGCGTAGGGTAGGGATTAGGGTTAGAGTTAGGGTTAAGGTTGGGGTTAGGGTACGGCTTAGGGTACGGGTGAGGGTACGGGTGAGTGTACTGCGTAGGGTATTGGTTAGGGTTAGGATACGGCTTAGGATACGGGTTAGGGTACGGGTTAGGGTATCGCGTAGGGTATGGGTTAGGGTTAGGGTTAGGGTTAGGTTTAGGGTACGGCTTAGGGTACGGGTGAGGGTACGGGTGAGGGTACTGCGTAGGGTATAGGTTAGGGTTAGGATACGGCTTAGGATACGGGTTAGGGTGCGGGTTAGGGTATGGCGTAGGGTATGGGTTAGGGTTAGGGTTAGGGTTAGGGTTAGGGTTAGGGTACGGCTTAGGATACGGGTTAGGGTACGGGTGAGGGTACGGCGTAGCATATGGGTTAGGGTTAGGATTAGGGTACGTCTTAGGGTATGGGTTAGGGTATGGGTGAGGGTAAGGCGTAGGGTATTGGTTAGGGTTAGGGTACGGCTTAGGTTATGGGATAGGGTACAGGTGAGGGTATGGCATAGGGTAGGGGTTAGGGTTAGGGTTAGGGTTAGGGTTAGGGTACGGCTTCGGGTACGGGTGAGGGTATGGGTGAGGATACTGCGTAGGGTATTGGTTAGGGTTAGGGTATGGCTTAGGATACGGGTTAGGGTACGTGTTAGGGTATGGCGTACGGTATGGGTTAGGGTTAGGGTTAGGGTTAGGGTTAGGGTTAGGGTACGGCTTAGGATATGGGTTAGGGTATGGGTGAGGTTACGGCATAGGGTATAGTTTAGGGTAAGGGTTAGGGTTAGGGTACGGCTTAGGATACGGGTTAGGGTACGGGTGAGGGTACGGCGTAGTGTATGGTTTAGGGTTAGGGTTAGGGTTAGGGTACGGCTTAGGGTACGGGTTAGGGTACGGGTGAGGGTATGGCGTAGTGTATAGGTTAGGGTTAGGGTTAGGGTATGGCTTAGGGTACGGTGAGGGTACGGGTGAGGGTACGGTGTAGGGTATTGGTTATGGTTAGGGTACGGCTTAGAATACGGGTTAGGGTACGGGTTAGGGTACGGCATAGGTTATGGGTTAGGGTTAGGGTTAGGGTTAGGGTTAGGGTTAGGGTACGGCTTAGGGTACGGGTTAGGGTACGGGTGAGGGTACGGCGTAGTGTATAGGTTAGGGTTAGGGTTAGGGTACGGCTTAGGGTATGGGATAGGGTACGGGTGAGGGTACGGCATAGGGTAGGGGTTAGGTTTAGGGTTAGGGTTAGTGTTAGGGTTAGGGTACGGCTTAGGGTATGGGATAGGTTACGGGTGAGGTTACGGCATAGGGTAGGGTTTAGGGTTAGGTTTAGGGTTAGTGTTAGGGTTAGGGTACCGCTTAGGGTATGGGATAGGTTACGGCGTAGGGTAGCGGTTAGGTTTAGGGTTAGGGTTAGGGTTAGGGTACGGCTTAGGATACGGGTTAGGGTACGGGTGAGGGTACGGCGTAGCGTATGGGTTAGGGTTAGGGTTAGGGTTAGGGTACGGCTTAGCGTATGGGATAGGGTACGGGTGAGGGTACGGCGTAGGGTAGGGGTTAGGGTTAGAGTTAGGGTTAGGGTTGGGGTTAGGGTAAGGCTTAGGGTACGGGTGAGGGTAGGGGTGAGGGTACCGCGTAGGGTATTGGTTAGGGTTAGGATACGGCTTAGGATACGGGTTAGGGTACGGGTTAGGGTATGGCGTAGGGTATGGGTTAGGGTTAGGGTTAGGGTTAGGGTTAGGGTTAGGGTACGGCTTAGGATACGGGTTAGGGTACGGGTGAGGGTACGGCGTAGGTTATGGGTTAGGGTTAGGGTTAGGGTTAGTTTTAGGGTTAGCGTACGGCTTAGGGTATGGGATAGGGTATGAGTGAGGGTACGGCATAGAGTAGGGTTTAGGGTTAGGGTTAGTGTTAGGGTTAGGGTACGGGTGAGGTTACGGCGTAGGGTATAGTTTAGAGTTAGGGTTAGGGTTAGGGTTAGGGTTAGGGTTAGGGTTAGGGTTAGGGTTAGGGTTAGGGTTAGGGTATGGCTTAGGGTACGGGTGAGGGTACTGTGTAGGTCATTGGTTAGTGTTAGGTTAAGGCTTAGGATACAGGTTATTGTATGGGTTAGGGTACGGCGCACGGTATGGGTAAGGGTTAGGGTTAGGGTTAGAGTTAGGGTACGGCTTAGGGTACGGGTTAGGGTACGGGTGAGGGTATGGCATAGTGTATAGGTTAGGGTTAGGGTTAGGGTACGGCTTAGGGTACGGGTTAGGTTACGGGTGAGGGTACGGCGTAGGGTATGGGTTAGGGTTAGGCTTAGGATTAGGGTTAGTGTTAGTGTTAGGGTTAGGGTACGGCTTAGCGTATGGGATAGGGTACGGGTGAGGGTACGGCGTAGCGTAGGGGTTAGTGTTAGAGTTAGGGTTAGGGTTGGGGTTAGGGTACGGCTTAGGGTACGGGTGAGGGTACGGGTGAGGGTACTGCGTAGGGTATTGGTTAGGGTTAGGATACGGCTTAGGATACGGGTTAGGGTACGGGTTAGGGTATGGCGTAGGGTATGGGTTAGGGTTAGGGTTAGGGTTAGGGTTAGGGTTAGGGTAAGGCTTAGGATACGGGTTAGGGTACGGGTGAGGGTACGGCGTAGCGTATGGGTTAGGGTTAGGGTTAGGGTTAGGGTTAGTTTTAGGGTTAGGGGTTGGTTTAGGGTACGGGTTAGGATTATCGTACGTGTTAGGATTAGGTTTTGGGTTAGGGTTAGGGTACGCGTTAGGGTTAGGGTATAGGTTAGGGTTAGGGTACACGTTAGGATTAGGGTATTTATTAAACCTATCCCACTCTCTAGATACCACTTAGCACGTAAAGGAATATTATTTAGGGTCCAGCCATGGAGAAGATTTTCGTCACTAGGATAAGATAAAGAATAAACACATTATAAAAAAATCACATTAGGATTTTCTTTTTAACCTGTTCCTTAAAACACTAGTGCTTAGGAAATCTAATGGAGGCAAAAGCAGTCAAGGGTAGTTTAGGGTTAGGGTTAGGGTTAGGGTTAGTGTTAGGGTTAGGGTACAGCTTAGGGTATGGGATAGCGTATGGGTGAGGGTACGGCATAGGGTAGGTTTTAGGGTTAGGGTTAGTGTTAGGGTTAGGGTTAGGGTATGGCTTAGGGTACGGGTGAGGGTACTGTGTAGGTCATTGGTTAGGGTTAGGTTAAGGCTTAGGATACAGGTTATTGTATGTGTTAGGGTACGGCGCAGGGTATGGGTAAGGGTTAGGGTTAGGGTTAGGGTTAGAGTTAGGGTACGGCTTAGGGTACGGGTTAGGGTACGGGTGAGGGTACGGCGTAGTGTATAGGTTAGGGTTAGGGTTAGGGTACGGCTTAGGGTACGGGTTAGGTTACGGGTGAGGGTACGGCGTAGGGTATGGGTTAGGGTTAGGGTTAGTGTTAGTGTTAGGGTTAGGGTACGGCTTAGCGTATGGGATAGGGTACGGGTGAGGGTACGGCGTAGGGTAGGGATTAGGGTTAGAGTTAGGGTTAGGGTTGGGGTTAGGGTACGGCTTAGGGTACGGGTGAGGGTACGGGTGAGTGTACTGCGTAGGGTATTGGTTAGGGTTAGGATACGGCTTAGGATACGGGTTAGGGTACGGGTTACGGTATCGCGTAGGGTATGGGTTAGGGTTAGGGTTAGGGTTAGGGTTAGGGTACGGCTTAGGATACGGGTTAGGGTACGGGTGAGGGTACGGCGTAGCATATGGGTTAGGGTTAGGATTAGGGTACGTCTTAGGGTATGGGTTAGGGTACGGGTGAGGGTAAGGCATAGGGTATTGGTTAGGGTTAGGGTACGGCTTAGGTTATGGGATAGGGTACAGGTGAGGGTATGGCATAGGGTAGGGGTTAGGGTTAGGGTTAGGGTTAGGGTTAGGGTACGGCTTCGGGTACGGGTGAGGGTATGGGTGAGGATACTGCGTAGGGTATTGGTTAGGGTTAGAGTATGGCTTAGGATACGGGTTAGGGTACGTGTTAGGGGATGGCGTACGGTATGGGTTAGGGTTAGGGTTAGGGTTAGGGTTAGGGTTAGGGTTAGGGTACGGCTTAGGATATGGGTTAGGGTATGGGTGAGGTTACGGCATAGGGTATAGTTTAGGGTAAGGGTTAGGGTTAGGGTACGGCTTAGGATACGGGTTAGGGTACGGGTGAGGGTACGGCGTAGTGTATGGTTTAGGGTTAGGGTTAGGGTTAGGGTACGGCTTAGGGTACGGGTTAGGGTACGGGTGAGGGTATGGCGTAGTGTATAGGTTAGGGTTAGGGTTAGGGTATGGCTTAGGGTATGGGATAGGGTACGGGTGAGGGTACGGCATAGGGTAGGGTTTAGGGTTAGGTTTAGGGTTAGTGTTAGGGTTAGGGTACCGCTTAGGGTATGGGATAGGTTACGGCGTAGGGTAGCGGTTAGGTTTAGGGTTAGGGTTAGGGTTAGGGTACGGCTTAGGATACGGGTTAGGGTACGGGTGAGGGTACGGCGTAGCGTATGGGTTAGGGTTAGGGTTAGGGTTAGGGTACGGCTTAGCGTATGGGATAGGGTACGGGTGAGGGTACGGCGTAGGGTAGGGGTTAGGGTTAGAGTTAGGGTTAGGGTTGGGGTTAGGGTAAGGCTTAGGGTACGGGTGAGGGTAGGGGTGAGGGTACCGCGTAGGGTATTGGTTAGGGTTAGGATACGGCTTAGGATACGGGTTAGGGTACGGGTTAGGGTATGGCGTAGGGTATGGGTTAGGGTTAGGGTTAGGGTTAGGGTTAGGGTTAGGGTACGGCTTAGGATACGGGTTAGGGTACGGGTGAGGGTACGGCGTAGGTTATGGGTTAGGGTTAGGGTTAGGGTTAGTTTTAGGGTTAGCGTACGGCTTAGGGTATGGGATAGGGTATGGGTGAGGGTACGGCATAGGGTAGGGTTTAGGGTTAGGGTTAGTGTTAGGGTTAGGGTACGGGTGAGGTTACGGCGTAGGGTATAGTTTAGAGTTAGGGTTAGGGTTAGGGTTAGGGTTAGGGTTAGGGTTAGGGTTAGGGTTAGGGTTAGGGTTAGGGTATGGCTTAGGGTACGGGTGAGGGTACTGTGTAGGTCATTGGTTAGTGTTAGGTTAAGGCTTAGGATACAGGTTATTGTATGGGTTAGGGTACGGCGCACGGTATGGGTAAGGGTTAGGGTTAGGGTTAGAGTTAGGGTACGGCTTAGGGTACGGGTGAGGGTATGGCATAGTGTATAGGTTAGGGTTAGGGTTAGGGTACGGCTTAGGGTACGGGTTAGGTTACGGGTGAGGGTACGGCGTAGGGTATGGGTTAGGGTTAGGCTTAGGGTTAGGGTTAGTGTTAGTGTTAGGGTTAGGGTACGGCTTAGCGTATGGGATAGGGTACGGGTGAGGGTACGGCGTAGCGTAGGGGTTAGTGTTAGAGTTAGGGTTAGGGTTGGGGTTAGGGTACGGCTTAGGGTACGGGTGAGGGTACGGGTGAGGGTACTGCGTAGGGTATTGGTTAGGGTTAGGATACGGCTTAGGATACGGGTTAGGGTACGGGTTAGGGTATGGCGTAGGGTATGGGTTAGGGTTAGGGTTAGGGTTAGGGTTAGGGTTAGGGTAAGGCTTAGGATACGGGTTAGGGTACGGGTGAGGGTACGGCGTAGCGTATGGGTTAGGGTTAGGGTTAGGGTTAGGGTTAGTTTTAGGGTTAGGGGTTGGTTTAGGGTACGGGTTAGGATTATCGTACGTGTTAGGATTAGGTTTTGGGTTAGGGTTAGGGTACGCGTTAGGGTTAGGGTATAGGTTAGGGTTAGGGTACACGTTAGGATTAGGGTATTTATTAAACCTATCCCACTCTCTAGATACCACTTAGCACGTAAAGGAATATTAGTAGGGATCCAGCCATGGAGAAGATTTTAGTCACTAGGATAAGATAAAGAATAAACACATTATAAAAAAATCACATTAGGATTTTCTTTTTAACCTGTTCCTTAAAACACTAGTGCTTAGGAAATCTAATAGAGGCAAAAGCAATCAAGGGTAGTTTAGGGTTAGGGTTAGGGTTAGGGTTAGTATTAGGGTTAGGGTACGGCTTAGGGTATGGGATAGGGTACGGGTGAGCGTACGGCGAAGGGTAGGGGTTAGGGTTAGTGTTAGGGTTAGGGTTAGGGTATGGCTTAGGGTACGGGTGAGGGTACTGTGTAGGTCATTGGTTAGGGTTAGGTTAAGGCTTAGGATACAGGTTATTGTATGGGTTAGGGTATGGCGCAGGGTATGGGTAAGGGTTAGGTTTAGGGTTAGGGTTAGAGTTAGGGTACGGGTTAGGTTACGGGTGAGGGTACGGTGTAGGTTATGGGTTAGGGTTAGGGTTAGGGTACGTCTTAGGGTACGTGTTAGGGTACGGGTGAGGGTACGGCGTAGGGTAAGGGTTAGGGTTAGGGTTAGGGTTAGGGTTAGTTTTAGGGTTAGGGATTGGTTTAGGGTACGGGTTAGGATTAGCGTACGTGTTAGGGTTAGGTTTTGGGTTAGGGTTAGGGTACGCGTTAGGGTTAGCGTATGGGTTAGGGTTAGGGTACACGTTAGGATTAGGGTATTTATTAAACCTATCCCACTCTCTAGATACCACGTAGCACGTAAAGGAATATTATTAGGGATCCAGCCATGGAGAAGATTTTAGTCACTAGGATAAGATAAAGAATAAACACATTATAAAAAAATCACATTAGGATTTTCTTTTTAACCTGTTCCTTAAAACACTAGTGCTTAGGAAATCTAATAGAGGCAAAAGCAATCAAGGGTAGTTTAGGGTTAGGGTTAGGGTTAGGGTTAGTGTTAGGGTTAGGGTACGGCTTAGGGTATGGGATAGGGTACGGGTGAGGGTACGGCGTAGGGTAGGGGTTAGGGTTAGGGTTAGGGTATGGCTTAGGGTACGGGTGAGGGTACGGGTGAGGGTACTGCGTAGGGTATTGGTTAGGGTTAGGGTACGGCTTAGGATACGTGTTAGGGTACGGGTTAGGGTACGCCGTAGAGTGTGGGTTAGGGTTAGGGTTAGTGTTAGGGTTAGGGTTACGGTACGTCTTAGGGTACGTGTTAGGGTACGGGTGAGGGTACGGCGTAGGTTATAGGTTAGGGTTAGGGTTAGGGTTAGGGTTAGGGTACGGCTTAGGATTCGGGTTAGGGTACGGGTTTGGGTACGGCGTAGGCTATGGGTTAGGGTTAGGGTTAGTGTTAGGGTTATGGTACGGCTTAGGTTATGGGATAGGGTACAGGTGAGGGTATGGCATAGGGTAGGGGTTAGGGTTAGGGTTAGGGTTAGGGTTAGGGTACGGCTTAGGGTACGGGTTAGGGTATGGGTGAGGATACTGCGTAGGGTATTGGTTAGGGTTAGGGTACGGCTTAGGATACGGGTTAGGGTATGTGTTAGGGTATGGCGTACGGTATGGGTTAGGGTTAGGGTTAGGGTTAGGGTTAGGGTTAGGGTACGGCTTAGGGTACGGGTTAGGGTACGGGTGAGGTTACTGCGTAGGGTATAGTTTAGAGTTAGGGTCAGGGTACGGCTTAGGATACGGGTTAGGGTACGGTGAGGGTACGGCGTAGCGTATGGTTTAGGGTTAGGGTTAGGGTTAGGGTACGGCTTAGGGTACGGGTTAGGGTACGGGTGAGGGTACGGCGTAGGTTATGGGTTAGGGTTAGGGTTAGGGTTAGTTTTAGGGTTAGGGATTGGTTTAGGGTACGGGTTAGGATTAGCATACTTGTTCGGGTTAGGGTTTTGGTTGGGGTTAGGGTATGCGTTAGGGTTAGGGTATGGGTTAGGTTTAGGGTACACTTTAGGATTAGGGTATTTATTAAACCTATCCCATCCTCTAGATACCACTTAGCACGTAAGGGAATATTATTTGGGGTTCAGCCATGGAGAAGATTTTAGTCACTAGGATAAGATAAAGTATAAACACATTATAAAAAAATCACATAAGGTTTTCTTTTTAACCTGTTCCTTAAAACACTAGTGTTTAGGAAATCTAATGGAGGCAAAAGCAGTAAAGGGTAGTTTAGGGTTAGGGTTAGGGTTAGGGTTAGGGTAGGGCTTAGGATACGGGTGAGGGTACTGGTGAGGGTACTGCGTAGGTTATTGGTTAGGGTTAGGGTACGGTTTAGGATACGGGTTAGGATATGGGTTAGGTTATGGCGTTGGGTATGGGTGAGGGTTAGGGTTAGGGTTAGGGTAAGGCTTTGGGTACGGGTTAGGGTACGGGTGAGGGTACGGCGTAGGGTAGAGGTTAGGGTTAGGTTTAGGGTTAGGGTACGGCTTAGGATACGGGTTAGGGTATGGGTGAGGGTACGGCGTAGCGTATGGGTTAGGGTTAGGGTTAGGGTTAGGGTTAGTTTTAGGGTTAGGGCTTGGTTTAGGGTACGGGTTAGGATTAGCGTACGTGTTAGGGTTAGGGTTTGGGTTAGGGTTAGGGTACGCATTAGGGTTAGGGTATGGGTTAGGGTTAGGGTACACGTTAGGTTTAGGGTATTTATTAAACCTATCCCACTCTCTAGATACCACTTAGCACGTAAAGGAATATTATTTAGGGTCCAGCCATGGAGAAGATTTTCGACACTAGGATAAGATAAAGAATAAACACATTATAAAAAAATCACATTAGGATTTTCTTTTTAACCTGTTCCTTAAAACACTCGTGCTTAGGAAATTTAATGGAGGCAAAAGCAGTCAAGGGTAGTTTAGTGTTAGGGTTAGGGTTAGGGTTAGTGTTAGGGTTAGGGTACGGCTTAGGGTATGGGATAGGGTATGGGTGAGGGTACGGCATAGGGTAGGGTTTAGGGTTAGGGTTAGTGTTAGGGTTAGGGTTAGAGTATGGCTTCGGGTACGGGTGAGGGTACTGTGTAGGTCATTGGTTAGGGTTAGGCTAAGGCTTAGGATACAGGTTATTGTATGGGTTAGGGTACGGCGCAGGGTATGGGTAAGGGTTAGGGTTAGGGTTAAGGTTAGAGTTAGGGTACGGCTTAGGGTACGGGTTAGGGTACGGGTGAGGGTACGGCATAGTGTATAGGTTAGGGTTAGGGTTAGGGTACGGCTTAGGGTACGGGTTAGGTTACGGGTGAGGGTACGGCATAGGGTATGGGTTAGGGTTAGGGTTAGGGTTAGGGTACGGCTTAGGGTATGGGATAGGGTACGGGTGAGGGTACTGCGTAGGGTATTGGTTAGGGTTAGGATACGGCTTAGGATACGGGTTAGGGTACGGGTTAGGGTATGGCGTAGGGTATGGGTTATGGTTAGGGTTAGGGTTAGGGTTAGGGTTAGGGTACGGCTTAGGATACGGGTTAGGGTACGGGTGAAGGTACGGCGTAGCGTATGGGTTAGGGTTAGGGTTAGGGTTAGGGTTAGGGTACGGCTTAGGTTATGGGATAGGGTACAGGTGAGGGTATGGCATAGGGTATGGGTTAGGGTTAGGGTTAGGGTTAGGGTTAGGGTTAGGGTACGGCTTAGGGTACGGGTGAGGGTATGGGTGAGGATACTGCATAGGGTATTGGTTAGGGTTAGGGTACGGCTTAGGATATGGGTTAGGGTACATGTTAGGGTATGGCGTACGGTATGGGTTAGGGTTAGGGTTAGGGTTAGGTTTAGGGTACGGCTTAGGGTACGGGTTAGGGTACGAGTGAGGGTATGGCGTAGTGTATAGGTTAGGGTTAGGGTTAGGGTTAGGGTACGGCTTAGGTTACGGGTTAGGGTACGGGTGAGGTTACGGCGTAGGGTATAGTTTAGGGTTAGGGTTAGGGTTAGGGTACGGCTTAGGATACGGGTTAGGGTACGGGTGAGGGTACGGCGTAGCGTATGGTTTAGGGTTAGGGTTAGGGTTACGGTACGGCTTAGGGTACGGGTTAGGGTACGGGTGAGGGTACGTTGTAGGTTATGGGTTAGGGTTAGGGTTAGGGTTAGGGTTTGTTTTAGGGTTAGGGATTGGTTTAGGGTACGGGTTAGGATTAGCATACGTGTTCGGGTTAGGGTTTTGGTTAGGGTTAGGGTACGCGTTAGGGTTAGGGTATGGGTTAGGTTTAGGGTACACTTTAGGATTAGGGTATTTATTAAACCTATCCCACTCTCTAGATACCACTTAGCACGTAAAGGAATATTATTTGGGGTTCAGCCATGGAGAAGATTTTAGTCACTAGGATAAGATAAAGAATAAACACATTATAAAAAAATCGCATAAGGTTTTCTTTTTAACCTGTTCCTTAAAACACTAGTGTTTAGGAAATCTAATGGAGGCAAAAGCAGTAAAGGGTAGTTTAGGGTTAGGGTTAGGGTTAGGGTTAGGGTAGGGCTTAGGATACGGGTGAGGGTACTGGTGAGGGTACTTCGTAGGTTATTGGTTAGGGTTAGGGTACGGCTTAGGATACGGGTTAGGATATGGGTTAGGTTACGGCGTTGGGTATGGGTGAGGGTTAGGGTTAGGGTTAGGGTAAGGCTTTGGGTACGGGTTAGGGTACGGGTGAGGGTACGGCGTAGGGTAGAGGTTAGGGTTAGGTTTAGGATTAGGGTACAGCTTAGGATACGGGTTAGGGTATGGGTGAGGGTACGGCGTAGCGTATGGGTTAGGGTTAGGGTTAGGGTTAGGGTTAGTTTTAGGGTTAGGGATTGGTTTAGGGTACGGGTTAGGATTAGCGTACGTGTTAGGGTTAGGGTTTGGGTTAGGGTTAGGGTACGCATTAGGGTTAGGGTATGGGTTAGGGTTAGGGTACACGTTAGGATTAGGGTATTTATTAAACCTATCCCACTCTCTAGATACCACTTAGCACGTAAAGGAATATTATTTAGGGTCCAGCCATGGAGAAGATTTTCGTCACTAGGATAAGATAAAGAATAAACACATTATAAAAAAATCACATTAGGATGTTCTTTTTAACCTGTTCCTTAAAACACTAGTGCTTAGGAAATCTAATGGAGGCAAAAGCCGTCAAGGGAAGTTTAGGGTTAAGGTTAGGGTTAGGGTTAGTGTTAGGGTTAGGGTACGGCTTAGGGTATGGGATAGGGTATGGGTGAGGGTACAGCATAGGGTAGGGTTTAGGGTTAGGGTTAGTGTTAGGGTTAGGGTTAGGGTATGGCTTAGGGTACGGGTGAGGGTACTGTGTGGGTCATTGGTTAGGGTTAGGTTAAGGCTTAGGATACAGGTTATTGTATTGATTAGGGTACGGCGCAGGGTATGGGTTAGGGTTAGGGTTAGGGTTAGTGTTACTGTTAGGGTTAGGGTACGGCTTAGCGTATGGGATAGGGTACGGGTGAGGGTACGGCGTTGGGTAGGGGTTAGGGTTAGGGTTAGGGTTAGGGTTAGGGTATGGCTTAGGGTACGGGTGAGGGTACGGGTGAGGGTACTGCGTAGGGTATTGGTTAGGGTTAGGGTACGGCTTAGGATACGTGTTAGGGTACGGGTTAGGGTACGGCGTAGAGTGTGGGTTAGGGTTAGGGTTAGTGTTAGGGTTAGGGTTACGGTACGTCTTAGGGTACGTGTTAGGGTACGGGTGAGGGTACGGCGTAGGTTATGGGTTAGGGTTAGGGTTAGGTTTAGGGTTAGGGTACGGCTTAGGATACGGGTTAGGGTACGGGTGAGGGTACGGCATAGGTTATGGGTTAGGGTTAGGGTTAGTGTTAGGGTTATGGTACGGCTTAGGTTATGGGATAGGGTACAGGTGAGGGTATGGCATAGGGTAGGGGTTAGGGTTAGGGTTAAGGTTAGGGTTAGGGTTAGGGTACGGCTTAGGGTACGGGTGAGGGTATGGGTGAGGATACTGCGTAGGGTTTGGTTAGGGTTAGGGTACGGCTTAGGATACGGGTTAGGGTACGTGTTAGGGTATGGCGTACGGTATGGGTTAGGGTTAGGGTTAGGGTTAGGGTTAGGGTTAGGGTTAGGGTACGGCTTAGGGTTCGGGTTAGGGTACGGGTGAGGTTACAGCGTAGGGTATAGTTTAGGTTTAGGGTTAGGGTTAGGGTACGGCTTAGGATACGGGTTCGGGTACGGGTGAGGGTACGGCGTAGCGTATGGTTTAGGGTTAGGGTTAGGGTTAGGGTTTGGCTTAGGGTACGGGTGAGGGTACTGTGTAGGTCATTGGTTAGGGTTAGGTTAAGGCTTAGGATACAGGTTATTGTATGGGTTAGGGTACGGCGCAGGGTATGGGTAAGGGTTAGGGTTAGGGTTAGGGTTAGAGTTAGGGTACGGCTTAGGGTACGGGTTAGGGTACGGGTGAGGGTACGGCGTAGTGTATAGGTTAGGGTTAGGGTTAGGGTACGGCTTAGGGTACGGGTTAGGTTACGGGTGAGGGTACGGCGTAGGGTATGGGTTAGGGTTAGGGTTAGGGTTAGGGTTAGTGTTAGTGTTAGCGTTAGGGTACGGCTTAGCGTATGGGATAGGGTACGGGTGAGGGTACGGCATAGGGTAGGGGTTAGGGTTAGAGTTAGGGTTAGGGTTGGGGTTAGGGTACGGCTTAGGGTACGGGTGAGGGTACGGGTGAGGGTACTGCGTAGGGTATTGGTTAGGGTTAGGATATGGCTTAGGATACGGGTTAGGGTACGGGTTAGGGTATGGCGTAGGGTATGGGTTACGGTTAGTGTTAGGGTTAGGGTTAGGGTTAGGGTACGGCTTAGGATACGGGTTCGGGTACGGGTGAGGGTACGGCGTAGCGTATGGGTTAGGGTTAGGGTTAGGGTACGTCTTAGGCTACGGGTTAGGGTACGGGTGAGGGTACGGCGTAGGGTAAGGGTTAGGGTTAGGGTTAGGGTTAGGGTTAGTTTTAGGGTTAGGGATTGGTTTAGGGTACGGGTTAGGATTAGCGTACGTGTTAGGGTTAGGTTTTGGGTTAGGGTTAGGGTACGCGTTAGGGTTAGGGTATGGGTTAGGGTTAGGGTACACGTTAGGATTAGGGTATTTATTAAACCTATCCCACTCTCTAGATACCACTTAGCACGTAAAGGAATATTATTAGGGATCCAGCCATGGAGAAGATTTTAGTCACTAGGATAAGATAAAGAATAAACACATTATAAAAAAATCACATTAGGATTTTCTTTTTAACCTGTTACTTAAAACACTAGTGCTTAGGAAATCTAATGGAGGCAAAAGCAATCAAGGGTAGTTTAGGGTTAGGTTTAGGGTTAGGGTTAGTGTTAGCTTTAGGGTACCGCTTAGGGTATGGGATAGGGTACGGCGTAGGGTAGCGGTTAGGGTTAGGGTTAGGGTTAGGGTAGGGCTTAGGATACGGGTGAGGTTACTGGTGAGGGTACTGCGTAGGTTATTGGTTAGGGTTAGGGTGCGGCTTAGGATACGGGTTAGGATATGGGTTAGGTTACGGCGTTGGGTATGGGTGAGGGTTAGGGTTAGGGTTAGGGTAAGGCTTTGGGTACGGGTTAGGGTACGGGTGAGGGTACGGCGTAGGGTAGAGGTTAGGGTTAGGTTTAGGGTTAGGGTACGGCTTAGGATACGGGTTAGGGTATGGGTGAGGGTATGGCGTAGCGTATGGGTTAGGGTTAGGGTTAGGGTTAGGGTTAGTTTTAGGGTTAGGGCTTGGTTTAGGGTACGGGTTAGGATTAGCGTACGTGTTAGGGTTAGGGTTTGGGTTAGGATTAGGGTACGCGTTAGGGTTAGGGTATGGGTTAGGGTTAGGGTACGCGTTAGGATTAGGGTATTTATTAAACCTATCCCACTCTCTAGATACCACTTAGCACGTAAAGGAATATTATTTAGGGTCCAGCCATGGAGAATATTTTCGTCACTAGGATAAGATAAAGAATAATCACATTATAAAAAAATCACATTAGGATTTTCTTTTTAACCTGTTCCTTAAAACACTAGTTCTTATGAAATCTAATGGAGGCAAAAGCAATCAAGGGTAGTTTAGGGTTAGGGTTAGGGTTAGGGTTAGTGTTAGGGTTAGGGTACGGCTTAGGGTATGGGATAGGGTATGGGTGAGGGTACGGCATAGGGTAGGGTTTAGGGTTAGGGTTAGTGTTAGGGTTAGGGTTAGGGTATGGCTTAGGGTACGGGTGAGGGTACTGTGTAGGTCATTGGTTAGGGTTAGGTTAAGGCTTAGGATACAGGTTATTGTATGGGTTAGGGTACGGCGCAGGGTATGGGTAAGGTTTAGGTTTAGGGTTAGGGTTAGAGTTAGGGTACGGCTTAGGGTACGGGTTAGGGCACGGGTGAGGGTATGGCGTAGTGTATAGGTTAGGGTTAGGGTTAGGGTACGGCTTAGGGTACGGGTTAGGTTACGGGTGAGGTTACGGCGTAGGGTATGGGTTAGGGTTAGGGTTAGGGTTAGTGTTAGTGTTAGGGTTAGGGTACGGCTTAGCGTATGGGATAGGGTACGGTTGAGGGTACCGCGTAGGGTAGGGGTTAGGGTTAGAGTTAGGTTTAGGTTTGGGGTTAGGGTACGGCTTATGGTACGGGTGAGGGTACGGGTGAGGGTACTGCGTAGGGTATTGGTTAGGGTTAGGATATGGCTTAGGATACGGGTTAGGGTACGGGTTAGGGTATGGTGTAGGGTATGGGTTAGGGTTAGGGTTAGGGTTAGGGTTAGGGTTAGGGTACGGCTTAGGATACGGGTTAGGGTACGGGTGAGTGTACGGCGTAGGGTAAGGGTTAGGGTTAGGGTTAGGGTTAGGGTTAGTTTTAGGGTTAGGGATTGGTTTAGAGTACGGGTTAGGATTAGCGTACGTGTTAGGGTTAGGTTTTGGGTTAGGGTTAGGGTACGCGTTAGGGTTAGGGTATGGGTTAGGGTTAGGGTACACGTTAGGATTAGGGTATTTATTAAACCTATCCCACTCTCTAGATACCACTTAGCACGTAAAGGAATATTATTTGGGGTTCAGCCATGGAGAAGATTTTAGTCACTAGGATAAGATAAAGAATAAACACATTATAAAAAAAATCACATAAGGTTTTCTTTTTAACCTGTTCTTTAAAACACTAGTGTTTAGGAAATCTAATGGAGGCAAAAGCAGTAAAGGGTAGTTTAGGGTTAGGGTTAGGGTTAGGGTTAGGGTAGGGCTTAGGATACGGGTGAGGGTACTGGTGAGGGTACTGCGTAGGTTATTGGTTAGGGTTAGGGTACGGCTTAGGATACGGGTTAGGATATGGGTTAAGTTACGGCGTTGGCTATGGGTGAGGGTTAGGGTTAGGGTTAGGGTAAGGCTTTGGGTACGGGTTAGGGTACGGGTGAGGGTACGGCGTAGGGTAGAGGTTAGGGTTAGGTTTAGGGTTAGGGTACGGCTTAGGATACGGGTTAGGGTATGGGTGAGGGTACGGCGTAGCGTATGGGTTAGGGTTAGGGTTAGGGTTAGGGTTAGTTTTAGGGTTAGGGATTGGTTTAGGGTACGGGTTAGGATTAGCGTACTTGTTAGTGTTAGGGTTTGGGTTAGGGTTAGGGTACGCATTAGGGTTAGGGTGTGGGTTAGGGTTAGGGTACACGTTAGGATTAGGGTATTTATTAAACCTATCCCACTCTCTAGATACCACTTAGCACGTAAAGGAATATTATTTAGGGTCCAGCCATGGAGAAGATTTTCGTTACTAGGATAAGATAAAGAATAAACACATTATAAAAAAATCACATTAGGATTTTCTTTTTAACCTGTTCCTTAAAACACTAGTGCTTAGGAAATCTAATAGAGGCAAAAGCAATCAAGGGTAGTTTAGGGTTAGGGTTAGGGTTAGGGTTAGTGTTAGGGTTAGGGTACGGCTTAGGGTATGGGATAGGGTACGGGTGAGGGTACGGCGTAGGGTAGGGGTTAGGGTTAGGGTTAGTGTTAGGGTTAGGGTATGGCTTAGGGTACGGGTGAGGGTACGGGTGAGGGTACTGCGTAGGGTATTGGTTAGGGTTAGGGTACGTCTTAGGATACGTGTTAGGGTACGGGTTAGGGTACGGCGTAGAGTGTGGGTTAGGGTTAGGGTTAGTGTTAGGGTTAGGGTTACGGTACGTCTTAGGGTACGTGTTAGGGTACGGGTGAGGGTACGGCGTAGGTTATGGGTTAGGGTTAGGGTTAGGGTTAGGGTTAGGGTACGGCTTAGGATACGGGTTAGGGTACGGGTGAGGGTACGGCGTAGGTTATGGGTTAGGGTTAGGGTTAGTGTTAGGGTTATGGTACGGCTTAGGTTATGGGATAGGGTACAGGTGAGGGTATGGCATAGGGTAGGGGTTAGGGTTAGGTTTAGGGTTAGGGTTAGGGTTAGGGTACGCCTTAGGGTACGGGTGAGGGTATGGGTGAGGATACTGCGTAGGGTATTGGTTAGGGTTAGGGTACGGCTTAGGATACGGGTTAGGGTACGTGTTAGGGTATGGCGTACGCTATGTGTTAGGGTTAGGTTTAGGGTTAAGGTTAGGGTTAGGGTACGGCTTAGGGTACGGGTTAGGGTACGGGTGAGGTTACGGCGTAGGGTATAGTTTAGGGTTAGGGTTAGGGTTAGGGTACGGCTTAGGGTACGGTTTAGGGTATGGGTGAGGGTATGGCGTAGTGTATAGGTTAGGGTTAGTGTTAGGGTTAGGGTACAGCTTAGGGTACGGGTGAGGGTACGGGTGAGGGTACTGCGTAGGGTATTGGTTAGGGTTAGGATACGGCTTAGGATACGGGTTAGGGTACGGGTTAGGGTATGGCGTAGGGTATGGGTTAGGGTTAGGTTTAGGGTTAGGGTTAGGGTTAGGGTTAGGGTTAGGGTACGGCTTAGGTTATGGGATAGGGTACAGGTGAGGGTATGGCATAGGGTATGGGTTAGGGTTAGGGTTAGGGTTAGGGTTAGGGTACGGCTTAGGGTACGGGTGAGTGTATGGGTGAGGATACTGCGTAGGGTATTGGTTAGGGTTACGGTACGTCTTAGGATACGGGTTAGGGTACGGGTGAGGGTACGGCGTAGGTTATGGGTTAGGGTTAGGGTTAGTGTTAGGGTTATGGTACGGCTTAGGTTATGGGATAGGGTACAGGTGAGGGTATGGCATAGGGTAGGGTTTAGGGTTAGGGTTAGGGTTAGGTTTAGGGTTAGGGTACGGTTTAGGGTACGGGTGAGGGTATGGGTGAGGGTACTGCATAGGGTATTGGTTAAGGTTAGGGTACGGCTTAGGGTACGGGTTAGGGTACGGGTGAGGTTACAGCGTAGGGTATAGTTTAGGGTTAGGGTTAGGGTTAGGGTACGCCTTAGGGTACGGGTGAGGGTATGGGTGAGGATACTGCGTAGGGTATTGGTTAGGGTTAGGGTACGGCTTAGGATACGGGTTAGGGTACGTGTTAGGGTATGGCGTACGCTATGTGTTAGGGTTAGGTTTAGGGTTAGGGTTAGGGTTAGGGTACGGCTTAGGGTACGGGATAGGGTACGGGTGAGGTTACGGCGTAGGGTATAGTTTAGGGTTAGGGTTAGGGTTAGGGTACGGCTTAGGGTACGGTTTAGGGTATGGGTGAGGGTAAGGCGTAGTGTATAGGTTAGGGTTAGTGTTAGGGTTAGGGTACAGCTTAGGGTACGGGTGAGGGTACGGGTGAGGGTACTGCGTAGGGTATTGGTTAGGGTTAGGATACGGCTTAGGATACGGGTTCGGGTACGGGTTAGGGTATGGCGTAGGGTATGGGTTAGGGTTAGGTTTAGGGTTAGGGTTAGGGTTAGGGTTAGGGTTAGGGTACGGCTTAGGATACGGGTTAGGGTACGGGTGAAGGTACGGCGTAGCGTATGGGTTAGGGTTAGGGTTAGGGTTAGGGTTAGGGTACGGCTTAGGTTATGGGATAGGGTACAGGTGAGGGTATGGCATAGGGTATGGGTTAGGGTTAGGGTTAGGGTTAGGGTTAGGGTACGGCTTAGGGTACGGGTGAGTGTATGGGTGAGGATACTGCGTAGGGTATTGGTTAGGGTTACGGTACGTCTTAGGATACGGGTTAGGGTACGGGTGAGGGTACGGCGTAGGTTATGGGTTAGGGTTAGGGTTAGTGTTAGGGTTATGGTACGGCATAGGTTATGGGATAGGGTACAGGTGAGGGTATGGCATAGGGTAGGGTTTAGGGTTAGGGTTAGGGTTAGGGTTAGGGTACGGCTTAGGGTACGGGTGAGGTTACGGCGTAGGGTATAGTTTAGGGTTAGGGTTAGGGTTAGGGTACGGCTTAGGATACGGGTTAGGGTACGGGTGAGGGTACGGCGTAGCGTATGGTTTAGGTTTAGGGTTAGGGTTAGGGTACGGCTTAGGGTACGGGTTAGGGTACGGGTGAGGGTACGGTGTAGGTTATGGGTTAGGGTTAGGGTTAGGGTTAGGGTTAGTTTTAGGGTACCGCTTAGGGTATGGGATAGGGTACGGCGTAGGGTAGCGGTTAGGGTTAGGGTTAGGGTTAGGGTACGGCTTAGGATACGGGTTAGGGTATGGGTGAGGGTGCGGCGTAGCGTATGGGTTAGGGTTAGGGTTAGGGTTAGGGTACGGCTTAGGGTACGGGTTAGGGTACGGTTGAGGGTACGGCGTAGGTTATGGGTTAGGGTTAGGGTTAGGGTTAGGGTTAGTTTTAGGGTTAGGGATTGGTTTAGGGTACGGGTTAGGATTAGCATACTTGTTCGGGTTAGGGTTTTGGTTAGGGTTAGGGTACGCGTTAGGGTTAGGGTATGGGTTAGGTTTAGGGTACACGTTAGGATTAGGGTATTTATTAAACCTATCCCTCTCTCTAGATACCACTTAGCACGTAAAGGAATATTATTTGGGGTTCAGCCATGGAGAAGATTTTAGTCACTAGGATAAGATAAAGAATAAACACATTATAAAAAAAATCACATAAGGTTTTCTTTTTAACCTGTTCTTTAAAACACTAGTGTTTAGGAAATCTAATGGAGGCAAAAGCAGTAAAGGGTAGTTTAGGGTTAGGGTTAGGGTTAGGGTTAGGGTAGGGCTTAGGATACGGGTGAGGGTACTGGTGAGGGTACTGCGTAGGTTATTGGTTAGGGTTAGGGTATGGCTTAGGATACGGGTTAGGATATGGGTTAGGTTACGGCATTGGCTATGGGTGAGGGTTAGGGTTAGGGTTAGGGTAAGGCTTTGGGTACGGGTTAGGGTACGGGTGAGGGTACGGCGTAGGGTAGAGGTTAGGGTTAGGTTTAGGGTTAGGGTACGGCTTAGGATACGGGTTAGGGTATGGGTGAGGGTACGGCGTAGCGTATGGGTTAGGGTTAGGGTTAGGGTTAGGGTTAGTTTTAGGGTTAGGGATTGGTTTAGGGTACGGGTTAGGATTAGCGTACGTGTTAGTGTTAGGGTTTGGGTTAGGGTTAGGGTACGCATTAGGGTTAGGGTGTGGGTTAGGGTTAGGGTACACGGTAGTATTAGGGTATTTATTAAACCTATCCCACTCTCTAGATACCACTTAGCACGTAAAGGAATATTATTTAGGGTCCAGCCATGGAGAAGATTTTCGTTACTAGGATAAGATAAAGAATAAACACATTATAAAAAAATCACATTAGGATTTTCTTTTTAACCTGTTCCTTAAAACACTAGTGCTTAGGAAATCTAATAGAGGCAAAAGCAATCAAGGGTAGTTTAGGGTTAGGGTTAGGGTTAGGGTTAGTGTTAGGGTTAGGGTACGGCTTAGGGTATGGGATAGGGTACGGGTGAGGGTACGGCGTAGGGTAGGGGTTAGGGTTAGGGTTAGGGTTAGGGTTAGGGTATGGCTTAGGGTACGGGTGAGGGTACGGGTGAGGGTACTGCGTAGGGTATTGGTTAGGGTTAGGGTACGTCTTAGGATACGTGTTAGGTTACGGGTTAGGGTACGGCGTAGAGTGTGGGTTAGGGTTAGGGTTAGTGTTAGGGTTAGGGTTACGGTACGTCTTAGGGTACGTGTTAGGGTACGGGTGAGGGTACGGCGTAGGTTATGGGTTAGGGTTAGGGTTAGGGTTAGGGTTAGGGTACGGCTTAGGATACGGGTTAGGGTACGGGTGAGGGTACGGCGTAGGTTATGGGTTAGGGTTAGGGTTAGTGTTAGGGTTATGGTATGGCTTAGGTTATGGGATAGGGTACAGGTGAGGGTATGGCATAGGGTAGGGGTTAGGGTTAGGTTTAGGGTTAGGGTTAGGGTTAGGGTACGCCTTAGGGTACGGGTGAGGGTATGGGTGAGGATACTGCGTAGGGTATTGTTTAGGGTTAGGGTACGGCTTAGGATACGGGTTAGGGTACGTGTTAGGGTATGGCGTACGCTATGTGTTAGGGTTAGGTTTAGGGTTAGGGTTAGGGTTAGGGTACGGCTTAGGGTACGGGTTAGGGTACGGGTGAGGTTACGGCGTAGGGTATAGTTTAGGGTTAGGGTTAGGGTTAGGGTACGGCTTAGGGTACGGTTTAGGGTATGGGTGAGGGTATGGCGTAGTGTATAGGTTAGGGTTAGTGTTAGGGTTAGGGTACAGCTTAGGGTACGGGTGAGGGTACGGGTGAGGGTACTGCGTAGGGTATTGGTTAGGGTTAGGATACGGCTTAGGATACGGGTTAGGGTACGGGTTAGGGTATGGCGTAGGGTATGGGTTAGGGTTAGGTTTAGGGTTAGGGTTAGGGTTAGGGTTAGGGTTAGGGTACGGCTTAGGATACGGGTTAGGGTACGGGTGAAGGTACGGCGTAGCGTATGGGTTAGGGTTAGGGTTAGGGTTAGGGTTAGGGTACGGCTTAGGTTATGGGATAGGGTACAGGTGAGGGTATGGCATAGGGTATGGGTTAGGGTTAGGGTTAGGGTTAGGGTTAGGGTACGGCTTAGGGTACGGGTGAGTGTATGGGTGAGGATACTGCGTAGGGTATTGGTTAGGGTTACGGTACGTCTTAGGATACGGGTTAGGGTACGGGTGAGGGTACGGCGTAGGTTATGGGTTAGGGTTAGGGTTAGTGTTAGGGTTATGGTACGGCTTAGGTTATGGGATAGGGTACAGGTGAGGGTATGGCATAGGGTAGGGTTTAGGGTTAGGGTTAGGGTTAGGTTTAGGGTTAGGGTACGGTTTAGGGTACGGGTGAGGGTATGGGTGAGGGTACTGCATAGGGTATTGGTTAGGGTTAGGGTACGGCTTAGGGTACGGGTTAGGGTACGGGTGAGGTTATGGCGTAGGGTATAGTTTAGGGTTAGGGTTAGGGTTAGGGTACGGCTTAGGATACGGGTTAGGGTACGGGTGAGGGTACGGCGTAGCGTATGGTTTAGGTTTAGGGTTAGGGTTAGGGTACGGCTTAGGGTACGGGTTAGGGTACGGGTGAGGGTACGGTGTAGGTTATGGGTTAGGGTTAGGGTTAGGGTTAGGGTTAGTTTTAGGGTACCGCTTAGGGTATGGGATAGGGTACGGCGTAGGGTAGCGGTTAGGGTTAGTGTTAGGGTTAGGGTACGGCTTAGGATACGGGTTAGGGTATGGGTGAGGGAGCGGCGTAGCGTATGCGTTAGGGTTAGGGTTAGGGTTAGGGTACGGCTTAGGGTACGGGTTAGGGTACGGTTGAGGGTACGGCGTAGGTTATGGGTTAGGGTTAGGGTTAGGGTTAGGGTTAGTTTTAGGGTTAGGGATTGGTTTAGGGTACGGGTTAGGATTAGCATACTTGTTCGGGTTAGGGTTTTGGTTAGGGTTAGGGTACGCGTTAGGGTTAGGGTATGGGTTAGGTTTAGGGTACACGTTAGGATTAGGGTATTTATTAAACCTATCCCACTCTCTAGATACCACTTAGCACGTAAAGGAATATTATTTGGGGTTCAGCCATGGAGAAGATTTTAGTCACTAGGATAAGATAAAGAATAAACACATTATAAAAAAAATCACATAAGGTTTTCTTTTTAACCTGTTCTTTAAAACACTAGTGTTTAGGAAATCTAATGGAGGCAAAAGCAGTAAAGGGTAGTTTAGGGTTAGGGTTAGGGTTAGGGTTAGGGTAGGGCTTAGGATACGGGTGAGGGTACTGGTGAGGGTACTGCGTAGGTTATTGGTTAGGGTTAGGGTATGGCTTAGGATACGGGTTAGGATATGGGTTAGGTTACGGCGTTGGCTATGGGTGAGGGTTAGGGTTAGGGTTAGGGTAAGGCTTTGGGTACGGGTTAGGGTACGGGTGAGGGTACGGCGTAGGGTAGAGGTTAGGGTTAGGTTTAGGGTTAGGGTACGGCTTAGGATACGGGTTAGGGTATGGGTGAGGGTACGGCGTAGCGTATGGGTTAGGGTTAGGGTTAGGGTTAGGGTTAGTATTAGGGTTAGGGATTGGTTTAGGGTACGGGTTAGGATTAGCGTACGTGTTAGTGTTAGGGTTTGGGTTAGGGTTAGGGTACGCATTAGGGTTAGGGTGTGGGTTAGGGTTAGGGTACACGTTAGGATTAGGGTATTTATTAAACCTATCCCACTCTCTAGATACCACTTAGCACGTAAAGGAATATTATTTAGGGTCCAGCCATGGAGAAGATTTTCGTTACTAGGATAAGATAAAGAATAAACACATTATAAAAAAATCACATTAGGATTTTCTTTTTAACCTGTTCCTTAAAACACTAGTGCTTAGGAAATCTAATAGAGGCAAAAGCAATCAAGGGTAGTTTAGGGTTAGGGTTAGGGTTAGGGTTAGTGTTAGGGTTAGGGTACGGCTTAGGGTATGGGATAGGGTACGGGTGAGGGTACGGCGTAGGTTAGGGGTTAGGGTTAGGGTTAGGGTTAGGGTTAGGGTATGGCTTAGGGTACGGGTGAGGGTACGGGTGAGGGTACTGCGTAGGGTATTGGTTAGGGTTAGGGTACGTCTTAGGATACGTGTTAGGGTACGGGTTAGGGTACGGCGTAGAGTGTGGGTTAGGGTTAGGGTTAGTGTTAGGGTTAGGGTTACGGTACGTCTTAGGGTACGTGTTCGGGTACGGGTGAGGGTACGGCGTAGATTATGGGTTAGGGTTAGGGTTAGGGTTAGGGTTAGGGTACGGCTTAGGATACGGGTTAGGGTACGGGTGAGGGTACGGCGTAGGTTATGGGTTAGGGTTAGGGTTAGTGTTAGGGTTATGGTACGGCTTAGGTTATGGGATAGGGTACAGGTGAGGGTATGGCATAGGGTAGGGGTTAGTGTTAGGTTTAGGGTTAGGGTTAGGGTTAGGGTACGCCTTAGGGTACGGGTGAGGGTATGGGTGAGGATACTGCGTAGGGTATTGGTTAGGGTTAGGGTACGGCTTAGGATACGGGTTAGGGTACGTGTTAGGGTATGGCGTACGCTATGTGTTAGGGTTAGGTTTAGGGTTAGGGTTAGGGTTAGGGTACGGCTTAGGGTACGGGTTAGGGTACGGGTGAGGTTACGGCGTAGGGTATAGTTTAGGGTTAGGGTTAGGGTTAGGGTACGGCTTAGGGTACGGTTTAGGGTATGGGTGAGGGTATGGCGTAGTGTATAGGTTAGGGTTAGTGTTAGGGTTAGGGTACAGCTTAGGGTACGGGTGAGGGTACGGGTGAGGGTACTGCGTAGGGTATTGGTTAGGGTTAGGATACGGCTTAGGATACGGGTTAGGGTACGGGTTAGGGTATGGCGTAGGGTATGGGTTAGGGTTAGGTTTAGGGTTAGGGTTAGGGTTAGGGTTAGGGTTAGGGTACGGCTTAGGATACGGGTTAGGGTACGGGTGAAGGTACGGCGTAGCGTATGGGTTAGGGTTAGGGTTAGGGTTAGGGTTAGGGTACGGCTTAGGTTATGGGATAGGGTACAGGTGAGGGTATGGCATAGGGTATGGGTTAGGGTTAGGGTTAGGGTTAGGGTTAGGGTACGGCTTAGGGTACGGGTGAGTGTATGGGTGAGGATACTGCGTAGGGTATTGGTTAGGGTTACGGTACGTCTTAGGATACGGGTTAGGGTACGGGTGAGGGTACGGCGTAGGTTATGGGTTAGGGTTAGGGTTAGTGTTAGGGTTATGGTACGGCTTAGGTTATGGGATAGGGTACAGGTGAGGGTATGGCATAGGGTAGGGTTTAGGGTTAGGGTTAGGGTTAGGGTTAGGGTTAGGGTACGGCTTAGGGTATGGGTGAGGGTAGTGCATAGGGTATTGGTTAGGGTTAGGGTACGGCTTAGGGTACGGGTTAGGGTACGGGTGAGGTTACGGCGTAGGGTATAGTTTAGGGTTAGGGTTAGGGTTAGGGTACGGCTTAGGATACGGGTTAGGGTACGGGTGAGGGTACGGTGTAGCGTATGGTTTAGGTTTAGGGTTAGGGTTAGGGTACGGCTTAGGGTACGGGTTAGGGTACGGGTGAGGGTACGGTGTAGGTTATGGGTTAGGGTTAGGGTTAGGGTTAGGGTTAGTTTTAGGGTACCGCTTAGGGTATGGGATAGGGTACGGTGTAGGGTAGCGGTTAGGGTTAGGGTTAGGGTTAGGGTACGGCTTAGGATACGGGTTAGGGTATGGGTGAGGGTGCGGCGTAGCGTATGGGTTAGGGTTAGGGTTAGGGTTAGGGTACGGCTTAGGGTACGGGTTAGGGTACGGTTGAGGGTACGGCGTAGGTTATGGGTTAGGGTTAGGGTTAGGGTTAGGGTTAGTTTTAGGGTTAGGGATTGGTTTAGGGTACGCGTTAGGGTTAGGGTATGGGTTAGGGTTAGGGTACACGTTAGGATTAGGGTATTTATTAAACCTATCCCACTCTCTAGATACCACTTAGCACGTAAAGGAATATTATTAGGGATCCAGCCATGGAGAAGATTTTAGTCACTAGGATAAGATAAAGAATAAACACATTATAAAAAAATCACATTAGGATTTTCTTTTTAACCTGTTCCTTAAAACACTAGTGCTTAGGAAATCTAATAGAGGCAAAAGCAATCAAGGGTAGTTTAGGGTTAGGGTTAGGGTTAGGGTTAGTGTTAGGGTTAGGGTACGGCTTAGGGTATGGGATAGGGTATGGGTGAGGGTACGGCGTAGGGTAGGGGTTAGGGTTAGGGTTAGGGTTAGGGTTAGGGTTAGGGTTAGGGTATGGCTTAGGGTACGGGTGAGGGTACGGGTGAGGGTACTGCGTAGGGTATTGGTTAGGGTTAGGGTACGTCTTAGGATACGTGTTAGGGTACGGGTTAGGGTACGGCGTAGAGTGTGGGTTAGGGTTAGGGTTAGTGTTAGGGATAGGGTTACGGTACGTCTTAGGGTACGTGTTAGGGTACGGGTGAGGGTACGGCGTAGGTTATGGGTTAGGGTTAGCTTTAGGGTTAGGGTTAGGGTTAGGGTTAGGGTACGGCTTAGGATACGGGTTAGGGTACGGGTGAGGGTACGGCGTAGGTTATGGGTTAGGGTTAGGGTTAGTGTTAGGGTTATGGTACGGCTTAGGTTTTGGGATAGGGTACAGGTGAGGGTATGGCATAGGGTAAGGGTTAGGGTTAGGTTTAGGGTTAGGGTTAGGGTTAGGGAACGCCTTAGGGTACGGGTGAGGGTATGGGTGAGGATACTGCGTAGGGTATTGTTTAGGGTTAGGGTACGGCTTAGGATACGGGTTAGGGTACGTGTTAGGGTATGGCGTACGCTATGTGTTAGGGTTAAGTTTAGGGTTAGGGTTAGGGTTAGGGTACGGCTTAGGGTACGGGTTAGGGTACGGGTGAGGTTACGGCGTAGGGTATAGTTTAGGGTTAGGGTTAGGGTTAGGGTATGGCTTAGGGTACGGTTTAGGGTATGGGTGAGGGTATGGCGTAGTGTATAGGTTAGGGTTAGTGTTAGGGTTAGGGTACAGCTTAGGGTACGGGTGAGGGTACGGGTGAGGGTACTGCGTAGGGTATTGGTTAGGGTTAGGATACGGCTTAGGATACGGGTTAGGGTACGGGTTAGGGTACGGCGTAGAGTGTGGGTTAGGGTTAGGGTAAGTGTTAGGGTTAGGGTTACGGTACGTCTTAGGGTACGTGTTAGGGTACGGGTGAGGGTACGGCGTAGGTTATGGGTTAGGGTTAGGGTTAGGGTTAGGGTTAGGGTACGGCTTAGGATACGGGTTAGGGTACGGGTGAGGGTACGGCGTAGGTTATGGGTTAGGGTTAGGGTTAGTGTTAGGGTTATGGTACGGCTTAGGTTATGGGATAGGGTACAGGTGAGGGTATGGCATAGGGTAGGGGTTAGGGTTAGGTTTAGGGTTAGGGTTAGGGTTAGGGTACGCCTTAGGGTACGGGTGAGGGTATGGGTGAGGATACTGCGTAGGGTATTGGTTAGGGTTAGGGTACGGCTTAGGATACGGGTTAGGGTACGTGTTAGGGTATGGCGTACGCTATGTGTTAGGGTTAGGTTTAGGGTTAGGGTTAGGGTTAGGGTACGGCTTAGGGTACGGGTTAGGGTACGGGTGAGGTTACGGCGTAGGGTATAGTTTAGGGTTAGGGTTAGGGTTAGGGTACGGCTTAGGGTACGGTTTAGGGTATGGGTGAGGGTATGGCGTAGTGTATAGGTTAGGGTTAGTGTTAGGGTTAGGGTACAGCTTAGGGTACGGGTGAGGGTACGGGTGAGGGTACTGCGTAGGGTATTGTTTAGGGTTAGGATACGGCTTAGGATACGGGTTAGGGTACGGGTTAGGGTATGGCGTAGGGTATGGGTTAGGGTTAGGTTTAGGGTTAGGGTTAGGGTTAGGGTTAGGGTTAGGGTACGGCTTAGGTTATGGGATAGGGTACAGGTGAGGGTATGGCATAGGGTATTGGTTAGGGTTAGGGTTAGGGTTAGGGTTAGGGTACGGCTTAGGGTACGGGTGAGTGTATGGGTGAGGATACTGCGTAGGGTATTGGTTAGGGTTACGGTACGTCTTAGGATACGGGTTAGGGTACGGGTGAGGGTACGGCGTAGGTTATGGGTTAGGGTTAGGGTTAGTGTTAGGGTTATGGTACGGCTTAGGTTATGGGATAGGGTACAGGTGAGGGTATGGCATAGGGTAGGGTTTAGGGTTAGGGTTAGGGTTAGGTTTAGGGTTAGGGTACGGTTTAGGGTACGGGTGAGGGTATGGGTGAGGGTACTGCATAGGGTATTGGTTAAGGTTAGGGTACGGCTTAGGGTACGGGTTAGGGTACGGGTGAGGTTACGGCGTAGGGTATAGGGTTAGGGTTAGGGTTAGGGTTAGGGTTAGGGTTAGGGTTAGGCTTAGGGTTAGTTTTAGGGTACCGCTTAGGGTATGGGATAGGGTACGGCGTAGGGTAGCGGTTAGGGTTAGGGTTAGGGTTAGGGTACGGCTTAGGATACGGGTTAGGGTATGGGTGAGGGTGCGGCGTAGCGTATGGGTTAGGGTTAGGGTTAGGGTTAGGGTACGGCTTAGGGTACGGGTTAGGGTACGGTTGAGGGTACGGCGTAGGTTATGGGTTAGGGTTAGGGTTAGGGTTAGGGTTAGTTTTAGGGTTAGGGATTGGTTTAGGGTACGGGTTAGGATTAGCATACTTGTTCGGGTTAGGGTTTTGGTTAGGGTTAGGGTACGCGTTAGGGTTAGGGTATGGGTTAGGTTTAGGGTACACGTTAGGATTAGGGTATTTATTAAACCTATCCCTCTCTCTAGATACCACTTAGCACGTAAAGGAATATTATTTGGGGTTCAGCCATGGAGAAGATTTTAGTCACTAGGATAAGATAAAGAATAAACACATTATAAAAAAAATCACATAAGGTTTTCTTTTTAACCTGTTCTTTAAAACACTAGTGTTTAGGAAATCTAATGGAGGCAAAAGCAGTAAAGGGTAGTTTAGGGTTAGGGTTAGGGTTAGGGTTAGGGTAGGGCTTAGGATACGGGTGAGGGTACTGGTGAGGGTACTGCGTAGGTTATTGGTTAGGGTTAGGGTATGGCTTAGGATACGGGTTAGGATATGGGTTAGGTTACGGCATTGGCTATGGGTGAGGGTTAGGGTTAGGGTTAGGGTAAGGCTTTGGGTACGGGTTAGGGTACGGGTGAGGGTACGGCGTAGGGTAGAGGTTAGGGTTAGGTTTAGGGTTAGGGTACGGCTTAGGATACGGGTTAGGGTATGGGTGAGGGTACGGCGTAGCGTATGGGTTAGGGTTAGGGTTAGGTTTAGGGTTAGTTTTAGGGTTAGGGATTGGTTTAGGGTACGGGTTAGGATTAGCGTACGTGTTAGTGTTAGGGTTTGGGTTAGGGTTAGGGTACGCATTAGGGTTAGGGTGTGGGTTAGGGTTAGGGTACACGGTAGTATTAGGGTATTTATTAAACCTATCCCACTCTCTAGATACCACTTAGCACGTAAAGGAATATTATTTAGGGTCCAGCCATGGAGAAGATTTTCGTTACTAGGATAAGATAAAGAATAAACACATTATAAAAAAATCACATTAGGATTTTCTTTTTAACCTGTTCCTTAAAACACTAGTGCTTAGGAAATCTAATAGAGGCAAAAGCAATCAAGGGTAGTTTAGGGTTAGGGTTAGGGTTAGGGTTAGTGTTAGGGTTAGGGTACGGCTTAGGGTATGGGATAGGGTACGGGTGAGGGTACGGCGTAGGGTAGGGGTTAGGGTTAGGGTTAGGGTTAGGGTTAGGGTATGGCTTAGGGTACGGGTGAGGGTACGGGTGAGGGTACTGCGTAGGGTATTGGTTAGGGTTAGGGTACGTCTTAGGATACGTGTTAGGTTACGGGTTAGGGTACGGCGTAGAGTGTGGGTTAGGGTTAGGGTTAGTGTTAGGGTTAGGGTTACGGTACGTCTTAGGGTACGTGTTAGGGTACGGGTGAGGGTACGGCGTAGGTTATGGGTTAGGGTTAGGGTTAGGGTTAGGGTTAGGGTACGGCTTAGGATACGGGTTAGGGTACGGGTGAGGGTACGGCGTAGGTTTTGGGTTAGGGTTAGGGTTAGTGTTAGGGTTATGGTATGGCTTAGGTTATGGGATAGGGTACAGGTGAGGGTATGGCATAGGGTAGGGGTTAGGGTTAGGTTTAGGGTTAGGGTTAGGGTTAGGGTACGCCTTAGGGTACGGGTGAGGGTATGGGTGAGGATACTGCGTAGGGTATTGTTTAGGGTTAGGGTACGGCTTAGGATACGGGTTAGGGTACGTGTTAGGGTATGGCGTACGCTATGTGTTAGGGTTAGGTTTAGGGTTAGGGTTAGGGTTAGGGTACGGCTTAGGGTACGGGTTAGGGTACGGGTGAGGTTACGGCGTAGGGTATAGTTTAGGGTTAGGGTTAGGGTTAGGGTACGGCTTAGGGTACGGTTTAGGGTATGGGTGAGGGTATGGCGTAGTGTATAGGTTAGGGTTAGTGTTAGGGTTAGGGTACAGCTTAGGGTACGGGTGAGGGTACGGGTGAGGGTACTGCGTAGGGTATTGGTTAGGGTTAGGATACGGCTTAGGATACGGGTTAGGGTACGGGTTAGGGTATGGCGTAGGGTATGGGTTAGGGTTAGTTTTAGGGTTAGGGTTAGGGTTAGGGTTAGGGTTAGGGTACGGCTTAGGATACGGGTTAGGGTACGGGTGAAGGTACGGCGTAGCGTATGGGTTAGGGTTAGGGTTAGGGTTAGGGTTAGGGTACGGCTTAGGTTATGGGATAGGGTACAGGTGAGGGTATGGCATAGGGTATGGGTTAGGGTTAGGGTTAGGGTTAGGGTTAGGGTACGGCTTAGGGTACGGGTGAGTGTATGGGTGAGGATACTGCGTAGGGTATTGGTTAGGGTTACGGTACGTCTTAGGATACGGGTTAGGGTACGGGTGAGGGTACGGCGTAGGTTATGGGTTAGGGTTAGGGTTAGTGTTAGGGTTATGGTACGGCTTAGGTTATGGGATAGGGTACAGGTGAGGGTATGGCATAGGGTAGGGTTTAGGGTTAGGGTTAGGGTTAGGGTTAGGGTTAGGGTACGGCTTAGGGTACGGGTGAGGGTATGGGTGAGGGTACTGCATAGGGTATTGGTTAGGGTTAGGGTACGGCTTAGGGTACGGGTTAGGGTACGGGTGAGGTTATGGCGTAGGGTATAGTTTAGGGTTAGGGTTAGGGTTAGGGTACGGCTTAGGATACGGGTTAGGGTACGGGTGAGGGTACGGCGTAGCGTATGGTTTAGGTTTAGGGTTAGGGTTAGGGTACGGCTTAGGGTACGGGTTAGGGTACGGGTGAGGGTACGGTGTAGGTTATGGGTTAGGGTTAGGGTTAGGGTTAGGGTTAGTTTTAGGGTACCGCTTAGGGTATGGGATAGGGTACGGCGTAGGGTAGCGGTTAGGGTTAGTGTTAGGGTTAGGGTACGGCTTAGGATACGGGTTAGGGTATGGGTGAGGGAGCGGCGTAGCGTATGCGTTAGGGTTAGGGTTAGGGTTAGGGTACGGCTTAGGGTACGGGTTAGGGTACGGTTGAGGGTACGGCGTAGGTTATGGGTTAGGGTTAGGGTTAGGGTTAGGGTTAGTTTTAGGGTTAGGGATTGGTTTAGGGTACGGGTTAGGATTAGCATACTTGTTCGGGTTAGGGTTTTGGTTAGGGTTAGGGTACGCGTTAGGGTTAGGGTATGGGTTAGGTTTAGGGTACACGTTAGGATTAGGGTATTTATTAAACCTATCCCACTCTCTAGATACCACTTAGCACGTAAAGGAATATTATTTGGGGTTCAGCCATGGAGAAGATTTTAGTCACTAGGATAAGATAAAGAATAAACACATTATAAAAAAAATCACATAAGGTTTTCTTTTTAACCTGTTCTTTAAAACACTAGTGTTTAGGAAATCTAATGGAGGCAAAAGCAGTAAAGGGTAGTTTAGGGTTAGGGTTAGGGTTAGGGTTAGGGTAGGGCTTAGGATACGGGTGAGGGTACTGGTGAGGGTACTGCGTAGGTTATTGGTTAGGGTTAGGGTATGGCTTAGGATACGGGTTAGGATATGGGTTAGGTTACGGCGTTGGCTATGGGTGAGGGTTAGGGTTAGGGTTAGGGTAAGGCTTTGGGTACGGGTTAGGGTACGGGTGAGGGTACGGCGTAGGGTAGAGGTTAGGGTTAGGTTTAGGGTTAGGGTACGGCTTAGGATACGGGTTAGGGTATGGGTGAGGGTACGGCGTAGCGTATGGGTTAGGGTTAGGGTTAGGGTTAGGGTTAGTTTTAGGGTTAGGGATTGGTTTAGGGTACGGGTTAGGATTAGCGTACGTGTTAGTGTTAGGGTTTGGGTTAGGGTTAGGGTACGCATTAGGGTTAGGGTGTGGGTTAGGGTTAGGGTACACGTTAGGAGTAGGGTATTTATTAAACCTATCCCACTCTCTAGATACCACTTAGCACGTAAAGGAATATTATTTAGGGTCCAGCCATGGAGAAGATTTTCGTTACTAGGATAAGATAAAGAATAAACACATTATAAAAAAATCACATTAGGATTTTCTTTTTAACCTGTTCCTTAAAACACTAGTGCTTAGGAAATCTAATAGAGGCAAAAGCAATCAAGGGTAGTTTAGGGTTAGGGTTAGGGTTAGGGTTAGTGTTAGGGTTAGGGTACGGCTTAGGGTATGGGATAGGGTACGGGTGAGGGTACGGCGTAGGGTAGGGGTTAGGGTTAGGGTTAGGGTTAGGGTTAGGGTATGGCTTAGGGTACGGGTGAGGGTACGGGTGAGGGTACTGCGTAGGGTATTGGTTAGGGTTAGGGTACGTCTTAGGATACGTGTTAGGGTACGGGTTAGGGTACGGCGTAGAGTGTGGGTTAGGGTTAGGGTTAGTGTTAGGGTTAGGGTTACGGTACGTCTTAGGGTACGTGTTCGGGTACGGGTGAGGGTACGGCGTAGATTATGGGTTAGGGTTAGGGTTAGGGTTAGGGTATGGCTTAGGATACGGGTTAGGGTACGGGTGAGGGTACGGCGTAGGTTATGGGTTAGGGTTAGGGTTAGTGTTAGGGTTATGGTACGGCTTAGGTTATGGGATAGGGTACAGGTGAGGGTATGGCATAGGGTAGGGGTTAGTGTTAGGTTTAGGGTTAGGGTTAGGGTTAGGGTACGCCTTAGGGTACGGGTGAGGGTATGGGTGAGGATACTGCGTAGGGTATTGGTTAGGGTTAGGGTACGGCTTAGGATATGGGTTAGGGTACGTGTTAGGGTATGGCGTACGCTATGTGTTAGGGTTAGGTTTAGGGTTAGGGTTAGGGTTAGGGTACGGCTTAGGGTACGGGTTAGGGTACGGGTGAGGTTACGGCGTAGGGTATAGTTTAGGGTTAGGGTTAGGGTTAGGGTACGGCTTAGGGTACGGTTTAGGGTATGGGTGAGGGTATGGCGTAGTGTATAGGTTAGGGTTAGTGTTAGGGTTAGGGTACAGCTTAGGGTACGGGTGAGGGTACGGGTGAGGGTACTGCGTAGGGTATTGGTTAGGGTTAGGATACGGCTTAGGATACGGGTTAGGGTACGGGTTAGGGTATGGCGTAGGGTATGGGTTAGGGTTAGGTTTAGGGTTAGGGTTAGGGTTAGGGTTAGGGTTAGGGTACGGCTTAGGATACGGGTTAGGGTACGGGTGAAGGTACGGCGTAGCGTATGGGTTAGGGTTAGGGTTTGGGTTAGGGTTAGGGTACGGCTTAGGTTATTGGATAGGGTACAGGTGAGGGTATGGCATAGGGTATGGGTTAGGGTTAGGGTTAGGGTTAGGGTTAGGGTACGGCTTAGGGTACGGGTGAGTGTATGGGTGAGGATACTGCGTAGGGTATTGGTTAGGGTTACGGTACGTCTTAGGATACGGGTTAGGGTACGGGTGAGGGTACGGCGTAGGTTATGGGTTAGGGTTAGGGTTAGTGTTAGGGTTATGGTACGGCTTAGGTTATGGGATAGGGTACAGGTGAGGGTATGGCATAGGGTAGGGTTTAGGGTTAGGGTTAGGGTTAGGGTTAGGGTTAGGGTACGGCTTAGGGTATGGGTGAGGGTAGTGCATAGGGTATTGGTTAGGGTTAGGGTACGGCTTAGGGTACGGGTTAGGGTACGGGTGAGGTTACGGCGTAGGGTATAGTTTAGGGTTAGGGTTAGGGTTAGGGTACGGCTTAGGATACGGGTTAGGGTACGGGTGAGGGTACGGCGTAGCGTATGGTTTAGGTTTAGGGTTAGGGTTAGGGTACGGCTTAGGGTACGGGTTAGGGTACGGGTGAGGGTACGGTGTAGGTTATGGGTTAGGGTTAGGGTTAGGGTTAGGGTTAGTTTTAGGGTACCGCTTAGGGTATGGGATAGGGTACGGCGTAGGGTAGCGGTTAGGGTTAGGGTTAGGGTTAGGGTACGGCTTAGGATACGGGTTAGGGTATGGGTGAGGGTGCGGCGTAGCGTATGGGTTAGGGTTAGGGTTAGGGTTAGGGTACGGCTTAGGGTACGGGTTAGGGTACGGTTGAGGGTACGGCGTAGGTTATGGGTTAGGGTTAGGGTTAGGGTTAGGGTTAGTTTTAGGGTTAGGGATTGGTTTAGGGTACGGGTTAGGATTAGCGTACGTGTTAGGGTTAGGTTTTGGGTTAGGGTTAGGGTACGCGTTAGGGTTAGGGTATGGGTTAGGGTTAGGGTACACGTTAGGATTAGGGTATTTATTAAACCTATCCCACTCTCTAGATACCACTTAGCACGTAAAGGAATATTATTAGGGATCCAGCCATGGAGAAGATTTTAGTCACTAGGATAAGATAAAGAATAAACACATTATAAAAAAATCACATTAGGATTTTCTTTTTACCCTGTTCCTTAAAACACTAGTGCTTAGGAAATCTAATAGAGGCAAAAGCAATCAAGGGTAGTTTAGGGTTAGGGTTAGGGTTAGGGTTAGTGTTAGGGTTAGGGTACGGCTTAGGGTATGGGATAGGGTATGGGTGAGGGTACGGCGTAGGGTAGGGGTTAGGGTTAGGGTTAGGGTTAGGGTTAGGGTTAGGGTTAGGGTATGGCTTAGGGTACGGGTGAGGGTACGGGTGAGGGTACTGCGTAGGGTATTGGTTAGGGTTAGGGTACGTCTTAGGATACGTGTTAGGGTACGGGTTAGGGTACGGCGTAGAGTGTGGGTTAGGGTTAGGGTTAGTGTTAGGGATAGGGTTACGGTACGTCTTATGGTACGTGTTAGGGTACGGGTGAGGGTACGGCGTAGGTTATGGGTTAGGGTTAGGGTTAGGGTTAGGGTTAGGGTTAGGGTTAGGGTACACCTTAGGATACGGGTTAGGGTACGGGTGAGGGTACGGCGTAGGTTATGGGTTAGGGTTAGGGTTAGTGTTAGGGTTATGGTACGGCTTAGGTTATGGGATAGGGTACAGGTGAGGGTATGGCATAGGGTAAGGGTTAGGGTTAGGTTTAGGGTTAGGGTTAGGGTTAGGGAACGCCTTAGGGTACGGGTGAGGGTATGGGTGAGGATACTGCGTAGGGTATTGTTTAGGGTTAGGGTACGGCTTAGGATACGGGTTAGGGTACGTGTTAGGGTATGGCGTACGCTATGTGTTAGGGTTAGGTTTAGGGTTAGGGTTAGGGTTAGGGTACGGCTTAGGGTACGGGTTAGGGTACGGGTGAGGTTACGGCGTAGGGTATAGTTTAGGGTTAGGGTTAGGGTTAGGGTATGGCTTAGGGTATGGTTTAGGGTATGGGTGAGGGTATGGCGTAGTGTATAGGTTAGGGTTAGTGTTAGGGTTAGGGTACAGCTTAGGGTACGGGTGAGGGTACGGGTGAGGGTACTGCGTAGGGTATTGGTTAGGGTTAGGATACGGCTTAGGATACGGGTTAGGGTACGGGTTAGGGTACGGCGTAGAGTGTGGGTTAGGGTTAGGGTAAGTGTTAGGGTTAGGGTTACGGTACGTCTTAGGGTACGTGTTAGGGTACGGGTGAGGGTACGGCGTAGGTTATGGGTTAGGGTTAGGGTTAGGGTTAGGGTTAGGGTACGGCTTAGGATACGGGTTAGGGTACGGGTGAGGGTACGGCGTAGGTTATGGGTTAGGGTTAGGGTTAGTGTTAGGGTTATGGTACGGCTTAGGTTATGGGATAGGGTACAGGTGAGGGTATGGCATAGGGTAGGGGTTAGGGTTAGGTTTAGGGTTAGGGTTAGGGTTAGGGTACGCCTTAGGGTACGGGTGAGGGTATGGGTGAGGATACTGCGTAGGGTATTGGTTAGGGTTAGGGTACGGCTTAGGATACGGGTTAGGGTACGTGTTAGGGTATGGCGTACGCTATGTGTTAGGGTTAGGTTTAGGGTTAGGGTTAGGGTTAGGGTACGGCTTAGGGTACGGGTTAGGGTACGGGTGAGGTTACGGCGTAGGGTATAGTTTAGGGTTAGGGTTAGGGTTAGGGTACGGCTTAGGGTACGGTTTAGGGTATGGGTGAGTGTATGGCGTAGTGTATAGGTTAGGGTTAGTGTTAGGGTTAGGGTACAGCTTAGGGTACGGGTGAGGGTACGGGTGAGGGTACTGCGTAGGGTATTGTTTAGGGTTAGGATACGGCTTAGGATACGGGTTAGGGTACGGGTTAGGGTATGGCGTAGGGTATGGGTTAGGGTTAGGTTTAGGGTTAGGGTTAGGGTTAGGGTTAGGGTTAGGGTACGGCTTAGGTTATGGGATAGGGTACAGGTGAGGGTATGGCATAGGGTATGGGTTAGGGTTAGGGTTAGGGTTAGGGTTAGGGTACGGCTTAGGGTACGGGTGAGTGTATGGGTGAGGATACTGCGTAGGGTATTGGTTAGGGTTACGGTACGTCTTAGGATACGGGTTAGGGTACGGGTGAGGGTACGGCGTAGGTTATGGGTTAGGGTTAGGGTTAGTGTTAGGGTTATGGTACGGCTTAGGTTATGGGATAGGGTACAGGTGAGGGTATGGCATAGGGTAGGGTTTAGGGTTAGGGTTAGGGTTAGGTTTAGGGTTAGGGTACGGTTTAGGGTACGGGTGAGGGTATGGGTGAGGGTACTGCATAGGGTATTGGTTAAGGTTAGGGTACGGCTTAGGGTACGGGTTAGGGTACGGGTGAGGTTACGGCGTAGGGTATAGTTTAGGGTTAGGGTTAGGGTTAGGGTACGGCTTAGGATACGGGTTAGGGTACGGGTGAGGGTACGGCGTAGCGTATGGTTTAGGGTTAGGGTTAGGGTACGGCTTAGGGTACGGGTTAGGGTACGGGTGAGGGTACGGTGTAGGTTATGGGTTAGGGTTAGGGTTAGGGTTAGGGTTAGTTTTAGGGTACCGCTTAGGGTATGGGATAGGGTACGGCGTAGGGTAGCGGTTAGGGTTAGGGTTAGGGTTAGGGTACGGCTTAGGATACGGGTTAGGGTATGGGTGAGGGTGCGGCGTAGCGTATGGGTTAGGGTTAGGGTTAGGGTACGGCTTAGGGTACGGGTTAGGGTACGGTTGAGGGTACGGCGTAGGTTATGGGTTAGGGTTAGGGTTAGGGTTAGGGTTAGTTTTAGGGTTAGGGATTGGTTTAGGGTACGGGTTAGGATTAGCATACTTGTTCGGGTTAGGGTTTTGGTTAGGGTTAGGGTACGCGTTAGGGTTAGGGTATGGGTTAGGTTTAGGGTACACGTTAGGATTAGGGTATTTATTAAACCTATCCCACTCTCTAGATACCACTTAGCACGTAAAGGAATATTATTTGGGGTTCAGCCATGGAGAAGATTTTAGTCACTAGGATAAGATAAAGAATAAACACATTATAAAAAAAATCACATAAGGTTTTCTTTTTAACCTGTTCTTTAAAACACTAGTGTTTAGGAAATCTAATGGAGGCAAAAGCAGTAAAGGGTAGTTTAGGGTTAGGGTTAGGGTTAGGGTTAGGGTAGGGCTTAGGATACGGGTGAGGGTACTGGTGAGGGTACTGCGTAGGTTATTGGTTAGGGTTAGGGTATGGCTTAGGATACGGGTTAGGATATGGGTTAGGTTACGGCGTTGGCTATGGGTGAGGGTTAGGGTTAGGGTTAGGGTAAGGCTTTGGGTACGGGTTAGGGTACGGGTGAGGGTACGGCGTAGGGTAGAGGTTAGGGTTAGGTTTAGGGTTAGGGTACGGCTTAGGATACGGGTTAGGGTATGGGTGAGGGTACGGCGTAGCGTATGGGTTAGGGTTAGGGTTAGGGTTAGTTTTAGGGTTAGGGATTGGTTTAGGGTACGGGTTAGGATTAGCGTACGTGTTAGTGTTAGGGTTTGGGTTAGGGTTAGGGTACGCATTAGGGTTAGGGTGTGGGTTAGGGTTAGGGTACACGTTAGGATTAGGGTATTTATTAAACCTATCCCACTCTCTAGATACCACTTAGCACGTAAAGGAATATTATTTAGGGTCCAGCCATGGAGAAGATTTTCGTTACTAGGATAAGATAAAGAATAAACACATTATAAAAAAATCACATTAGGATTTTCTTTTTAACCTGTTCCTTAAAACACTAGTGCTTAGGAAATCTAATAGAGGCAAAAGCAATCAAGGGTAGTTTAGGGTTAGGGTTAGGGTTAGGGTTAGTGTTAGGGTTAGGGTACGGCTTAGGGTATGGGATAGGGTACGGGTGAGGGTACGGCATAGGGTAGGGGTTAGGGTTAGGGTTAGTGATAGGGTTAGGGTATGGCTTAGGGTACGGGTGAGGGTACGGGTGAGGGTACTGCGTAGGGTATTGGTTAGGGTTAGGGTACATCTTAGGATACGTGTTAGGGTACGGGTTAGGGTACGGCGTAGAGTGTGGGTTAGGGTTAGGGTTAGTGTTAGGGTTAGGGTTACGGTACGTCTTAGGGTACGTGTTAGGGTACGGGTGAGGGTACGGCGTAGGTTATGGGTTAGGGTTAGGGTTAGGGTTAGGGTTAGGGTACGGCTTAGGATACGGGTTAGGGTACGGGTGAGGGTACGGCGTAGGTTATGGGTTAGGGTTAGGGTTAGTGTTAGGGTTATGGTACGGCTTAGGTTATGGGATAGGGTACAGGTGAGGGTATGGCATAGGGTAGGGGTTAGGGTTAGGTTTAGGGTTAGGGTTAGGGTTAGGGTACGCCTTAGGGTACGGGTGAGGGTATGGGTGAGGATACTGCGTAGGGTATTGGTTAGGGTTAGGGTACGGCTTAGGATACGGGTTAGGGTACGTGTTAGGGTATGGCGTACGCTATGTGTTAGGGTTAGGTTTAGGGTTAGGGTTAGGGTTAGGGTACGGCTTAGGGTACGGGTTAGGGTACGGGTGAGGTTACGGCGTAGGGTATAGTTTAGGGTTAGGGTTAGGGTTAGGGTACGGCTTAGGGTACGGTTTAGGGTATGGGTGAGGGTATGGCGTAGTGTATAGGTTAGGGTTAGTGTTAGGGTTAGGGTACAGCTTAGGGTACGGGTGAGGGTACGGGTGAGGGTACTGCGTAGGGTATTGGTTAGGGTTAGGATACGGCTTAGGATACGGGTTCGGGTACGGGTTAGGGTATGGCGTAGGGTATGGGTTAGGGTTAGGTTTAGGGTTAGGGTTAGGGTTAGGGTTAGGGTTAGGGTACGGCTTAGGATACGGGTTAGGGTACGGGTGAAGGTACGGCGTAGCGTATGGGTTAGGGTTAGGGTTAGGGTTAGGGTTAGGGTACGGCTTAGGTTATGGGATAGGGTACAGGTGAGGGTATGGCATAGGGTATGGGTTAGGGTTAGGGTTAGGGTTAGGGTTAGGGTACGGCTTAGGGTACGGGTGAGTGTATGGGTGAGGATACTGCGTAGGGTATTGGTTAGGGTTACGGTACGTCTTAGGATACGGGTTAGGGTACGGGTGAGGGTACGGCGTAGGTTATGGGTTAGGGTTAGGGTTAGTGTTAGGGTTATGGTACGGCATAGGTTATGGGATAGGGTACAGGTGAAGGTATGGCATAGGGTAGGGTTTAGGGTTAGGGTTAGGGTTAGGGTTAGGGTTAGGGTACGGCTTAGGCTACGGGTGAGGTTACGGCGTAGGGTATAGTTTAGGGTTAGGGTTAGGGTTAGGGTACGGCTTAGGATACGGGTTAGGGTACGGGTGAGGGTACGGCGTAGCGTATGGTTTAGGTTTAGGGTTAGGGTTAGGGTACGGCTTAGGGTACGGGTTAGGGTACGGGTGAGGGTACGGTGTAGGTTATGGGTTAGGGTTAGGGTTAGGGTTAGGGTTAGTTTTAGGGTACCGCTTAGGGTATGGGATAGGGTACGGCGTAGGGTAGCGGTTAGGGTTAGGGTTAGGGTTAGGGTACGGCTTAGGATACGGGTTAGGGTATGGGTGAGGGTGCGGCGTAGCGTATGGGTTAGGGTTAGGGTTAGGGTTAGGGTACGGCTTAGGGTACGGGTTAGGGTACGGTTGAGGGTACGGCGTAGGTTATGGGTTAGGGTTAGGGTTAGGGTTAGGGTTAGTTTTAGGGTTAGGGATTGGTTTAGGGTACGGGTTAGGATTAGCATACTTGTTCGGGTTAGGGTTTTGGTTAGGGTTAGGGTACGCGTTAGGGTTAGGGTATGGGTTAGGTTTAGGGTACACGTTAGGATTAGGGTATTTATTAAACCTATCCCTCTCTCTAGATACCACTTAGCACGTAAAGGAATATTATTTGGGGTTCAGCCATGGAGAAGATTTTAGTCACTAGGATAAGATAAAGAATAAACACATTATAAAAAAAATCACATAAGGTTTTCTTTTTAACCTGTTCTTTAAAACACTAGTGTTTAGGAAATCTAATGGAGGCAAAAGCAGTAAAGGGTAGTTTAGGGTTAGGGTTAGGGTTAGGGTTAGGGTAGGGCTTAGGATACGGGTGAGGGTACTGGTGAGGGTACTGCGTAGGTTATTGGTTAGGGTTAGGGTATGGCTTAGGATACGGCTTAGGATATGGGTTAGGTTACGGCGTTGGCTATGGGTGAGGGTTAAGGTTAGGGTTAGGGTAAGGCTTTGGGTACGGGTTAGGGTACGGGTGAGGGTACGGCGTAGGGTAGAGGTTAGGGTTAGGTTTAGGGTTAGGGTACGGCTTAGGATACGGGTTAGGGTATGGGTGAGGGTACGGCGTAGCGTATGGGTTAGGGTTAGGGTTAGGGTTAGGGTTAGGGTTAGTTTTAGGGTTAGGGATTGGTTTAGGGTACGGGTTAGGATTAGCGTACGTGTTAGTGTTAGGGTTTGGGTTAGGGTTAGGGTACGCATTAGGGTTAGGGTGTGGGTTAGGGTTAGGGTACACGTTAGGATTAGGGTATTTATTAAACCTATCCCACTCTCTAGATACCACTTAGCACGTAAAGGAATATTATTTAGTGTCCAGCCATGGAGAAGATTTTCGTTACTAGGATAAGATAAAGAATAAACACATTATAAAAAAATCACATTAGGATTTTCTTTTTAACCTGTTCCTTAAAACACTAGTGCTTAGGAAATCTAATAGAGGCAAAAGCAATCAAGGGTAGTTTAGGGTTAGGGTTAGGGTTAGGGTTAATGTTAGGGTTAGGGTACGGCTTAGGGTATGGGATAGGGTACGGGTGAGGGTACGGCGTAGGTTAGGGGTTAGGGTTAGGGTTAGGGTTAGGGTTAGGGTATGGCTTAGGGTACGGGTGAGGGTACGGGTGAGGGTACTGCGTAGGGTATTGGTTAGGGTTAGGGTACGTCTTAGGATACGTGTTAGGGTACGGGTTAGGGTACGGCGTAGAGTGTGGGTTAGGGTTAGGGTTAGTGTTAGGGTTAGGGTTACGGTACGTCTTAGGGTACGTGTTAGGGTACGGGTGAGGGTACGGCGTAGGTTATGGGTTAGGGTTAGGGTTAGGGTTAGGGTTAGGGTACGGCTTAGGATACGGGTTAGGGTACGGGTGAGGGTACGGCGTAGGTTATGGGTTAGGGTTAGGGTTAGTGTTAGGGTTATGGTACGGCTTAGGTTATGGGATAGGGTACAGGTGAGGGTATGGCATAGGGTAGGGGTTAGGGTTAGGTTTAGGGTTAGGGTTAGGGTTAGGGTACGCCTTAGGGTACGGGTGAGGGTATGGGTGAGGATACTGCGTAGGGTATTGGTTAGGGTTAGGGTACGGCTTAGGATACGGGTTAGGGTACGTGTTAGGGTATGGCGTACGCTATGTGTTAGGGTTAGGTTTAGGGTTAGGGTTAGGGTTAGGGTACGGCTTAGGGTACGGGTTAGGGTACGGGTGAGGTTACGGCGTAGGGTATAGTTTAGGGTTAGGGTTAGGGTTAGGGTACGGCTTAGGGTACGGTTTAGGGTATGGGTGAGGGTATGGCGTAGTGTATAGGTTAGGGTTAGTGTTAGGGTTAGGGTACAGCTTAGGGTACGGGTGAGGGTACGGGTGAGGGTACTGCGTAGGGTATTGGTTAGGGTTAGGATACGGCTTAGGATACGGGTTCGGGTACGGGTTAGGGTATGGCGTAGGGTATGGGTTAGGGTTAGGTTTAGGGTTAGGGTTAGGGTTAGGGTTAGGGTTAGGGTTAGGGTTAGGGTACGGCTTAGGTTATGGGATAGGGTACAGGTGAGGGTATGGCATAGGGTATGGGTTAGGGTTAGGGTTAGGGTTAGGGTTAGGGTACGGCTTAGGGTACGGGTGAGTGTATGGGTGAGGATACTGCGTAGGGTATTGGTTAGGGTTACGGTACGTCTTAGGATACGGGTTAGGGTACGGGTGAGGGTACGGCGTAGGTTATGGGTTAGGGTTAGGGTTAGTGTTAGGGTTATGGTACGGCATAGGTTATGGGATAGGGTACAGGTGAGGGTATGGCATAGGGTAGGGTTTAGGGTTAGGGTTAGGGTTAGGGTTAGGGTTAGGGTACGGCTTAGGCTACGGGTGAGGTTACGGCGTAGGGTATAGTTTAGGGTTAGGGTTAGGGTTAGGGTACGGCTTAGGATACGGGTTAGGGTACGGGTGAGGGTACGGCGTAGCGTATGGTTTAGGTTTAGGGTTAGGGTTAGGGTACGGCTTAGGGTACGGGTTAGGGTACGGGTGAGGGTACGGTGTAGGTTATGGGTTAGGGTTAGGGTTAGGGTTAGGGTTAGTTTTAGGGTACCGCTTAGGGTATGGGATAGGGTACGGCGTAGGGTAGCGGTTAGGGTTAGGGTTAGGGTTAGGGTACGGCTTAGGATACGGGTTAGGGTATGGGTGAGGGTGCGGCGTAGCGTATGGGTTAGGGTTAGGGTTAGGGTTAGGGTACGGCTTAGGGTACGGGTTAGGGTACGGTTGAGGGTACGGCGTAGGTTATGGGTTAGGGTTAGGGTTAGGGTTAGGGTTAGTTTTAGGGTTAGGGATTGGTTTAGGGTACGGGTTAGGATTAGCATACTTGTTCGGGTTAGGGTTTTGGTTAGGGTTAGGGTACGCGTTAGGGTTAGGGTATGGGTTAGGTTTAGGGTACACGTTAGGATTAGGGTATTTATTAAACCTATCCCTCTCTCTAGATACCACTTAGCACGTAAAGGAATATTATTTGGGGTTCAGCCATGGAGAAGATTTTAGTCACTAGGATAAGATAAAGAATAAACACATTATAAAAAAAATCACATAAGGTTTTCTTTTTAACCTGTTCTTTAAAACACTAGTGTTTAGGAAATCTAATGGAGGCAAAAGCAGTAAAGGGTAGTTTAGGGTTAGGGTTAGGGTTAGGGTTAGGGTAGGGCTTAGGATACGGGTGAGGGTACTGGTGAGGGTACTGCGTAGGTTATTGGTTAGGGTTAGGGTATGGCTTAGGATACGGGTTAGGATATGGGTTAGGTTACGGCGTTGGCTATGGGTGAGGGTTAAGGTTAGGGTTAGGGTAAGGCTTTGGGTACGGGTTAGGGTACGGGTGAGGGTACGGCGTAGGGTAGAGGTTAGGGTTAGGTTTAGGGTTAGGGTACGGCTTAGGATACGGGTTAGGGTATGGGTGAGGGTACGGCGTAGCGTATGGGTTAGGGTTAGGGTTAGGGTTAGGGTTAGTTTTAGGGTTAGGGATTGGTTTAGGGTACGGGTTAGGATTAGCGTACGTGTTAGTGTTAGGGTTTGGGTTAGGGTTAGGGTACGCATTAGGGTTAGGGTGTGGGTTAGGGTTAGGGTACACGTTAGGATTAGGGTATTTATTAAACCTATCCCACTCTCTAGATACCACTTAGCACGTAAAGGAATATTATTTAGTGTCCAGCCATGGAGAAGATTTTCGTTACTAGGATAAGATAAAGAATAAACACATTATAAAAAAATCACATTAGGATTTTCTTTTTAACCTGTTCCTTAAAACACTAGTGCTTAGGAAATCTAATAGAGGCAAAAGCAATCAAGGGTAGTTTAGGGTTAGGGTTAGGGTTAGGGTTAGTGTTAGGGTTAGGGTACGGCTTAGGGTATGGGATAGGGTACGGGTGAGGGTACGGCGTAGGGTAGGGGTTAGGGTTAGGGTTAGGGTTAGGGTTAGGGTATGGCTTAGGGTACGGGTGAGGGTACGGGTGAGGGTACTGCGTAGGGTATTGGTTAGGGTTAGGGTACGTCTTAGGATACGTGTTAGGTTACGGGTTAGGGTACGGCGTAGAGTGTGGGTTAGGGTTAGGGTTAGTGTTAGGGTTAGGGTTACGGTACGTCTTAGGGTACGTGTTAGGGTACGGGTGAGGGTACGGCGTAGGTTATGGGTTAGGGTTAGGGTTAGGGTTAGGGTTAGGGTACGGCTTAGGATACGGGTTAGGGTACGGGTGAGGGTACGGCGTAGGTTATGGGTTAGGGTTAGGGTTAGTGTTAGGGTTATGGTATGGCTTAGGTTATGGGATAGGGTACAGGTGAGGGTATGGCATAGGGTAGGGGTTAGGGTTAGGTTTAGGGTTAGGGTTAGGGTCAGGGTACGCCTTAGGGTACGGGTGAGGGTATGGGTGAGGATACTGCGTAGGGTATTGTTTAGGGTTAGGGTACGGCTTAGGATACGGGTTAGGGTACGTGTTAGGGTATGGCGTACGCTATGGGTTAGGGTTAGGTTTAGGGTTAGGGTTAGGGTTAGGGTACGGCTTAGGGTACGGGTTAGGGTACGGGTGAGGTTACGGCGTAGGGTATAGTTTAGGGTTAGGGTTAGGGTTAGGGTACGGCTTAGGGTACGGTTTAGGGTATGGGTGAGGGTATGGCGTAGTGTATAGGTTAGGGTTAGTGTTAGGGTTAGGGTACAGCTTAGGGTACGGGTGAGGGTACGGGTGAGGGTACTGCGTAGGGTATTGGTTAGGGTTAGGATACGGCTTAGGATACGGGTTAGGGTACGGGTTAGGGTATGGCGTAGGGTATGGGTTAGGGTTAGGTTTAGGGTTAGGGTTAGGGTTAGGGTTAGGGTTAGGGTACGGGTGAGGGTACGGCGTAGCGTATGGTTTAGGTTTAGGGTTAGGGTTAGGGTACGGCTTAGGGTACGGGTTAGGGTACGGGTGAGGGTACGGTGTAGGTTATGGGTTAGGGTTAGGGTTAGGGTTAGGGTTAGTTTTAGGGTACCGCTTAGGGTATGGGATAGGGTACGGCGTAGGGTAGCGGTTAGGGTTAGTGTTAGGGTTAGGGTACGGCTTAGGATACGGGTTAGGGTATGGGTGAGGGTCCGGCGTAGCGTATGGGTTAGGGTTAGGGTTAGGGTTAGGGTACGGCTTAGGGTACGGGTTAGGGTACGGTTGAGGGTACGGCGTAGGTTATGGGTTAGGGTTAGGGTTAGGGTTAGGGTTAGTTTTAGGGTTAGGGATTGGTTTAGGGTACGGGTTAGGATTAGCATACTTGTTCGGGTTAGGGTTTTGGTTAGGGTTAGGGTACGCGTTAGGGTTAGGGTATGGGTTAGGTTTAGGGTACACGTTAGGATTAGGGTATTTATTAAACCTATCCCACTCTCTAGATACGACTTAGCACGTAAAGGAATATTATTTGGGGTTCAGCCATGGAGAAGATTTTAGTCACTAGGATAAGATAAAGAATAAACACATTATAAAAAAAATCACATAAGGTTTTCTTTTTAACCTGTTCTTTAAAACACTAGTGTTTAGGAAATCTAATGGAGGCAAAAGCAGTAAAGGGTAGTTTAGGGTTAGGGTTAGGGTTAGGGTTAGGGTAGGGCTTAGGATACGGGTGAGGGTACTGGTGAGGGTACTGCGTAGGTTATTGGTTAGGGTTAGGGTATGGCTTAGGATACGGGTTAGGATATGGGTTAGGTTACGGCGTTGGCTATGGGTGAGGGTTAGGGTTAGGGTTAGGGTAAGGCTTTGGGTACGGGTTAGGGTACGGGTGAGGGTACGGCGTAGGGTAGAGGTTAGGGTTAGGTTTAGGGTTAGGGTACGGCTTAGGATACGGGTTAGGGTATGGGTGAGGGTACGGCGTAGCGTATGGGTTAGGGTTAGGGTTAGGGTTAGGGTTAGTTTTAGGGTTAGGGATTGGTTTAGGGTACGGGTTAGGATTAGCGTACGTGTTAGTGTTAGGGTTTGGGTTAGGGTTAGGGTACGCATTAGGGTTAGGGTGTGGGTTAGGGTTAGGGTACACGTTAGGATTAGGGTATTTATTAAACCTATCCCACTCTCTAGATACCACTTAGCACGTAAAGGAATATTATTTAGGGTCCAGCCATGGAGAAGATTTTCGTTACTAGGATAAGATAAAGAATAAACACATTATAAAAAAATCACATTAGGATTTTCTTTTTAACCTGTTCCTTAAAACACTAGTGCTTAGGAAATCTAATAGAGGCAAAAGCAATCAAGGGTAGTTTAGGGTTAGGGTTAGGGTTAGGGTTAGTGTTAGGGTTAGGGTACGGCTTAGGGTATGGGATAGGGTACGGGTGAGGGTACGGCGTAGGGTAGGGGTTAGGGTTAGGGTTAGGGTTAGGGTATGGCTTAGGGTACGGGTGAGGGTACGGGTGAGGGTACTGCGTAGTTTATTGGTTAGGGTTAGGGTACGTCTTAGGATACGTGTTAGGGTACGGGTTAGGGTACGGCGTAGAGTGTGGGTTAGGGTTAGGGTTAGTGTTAGGGTTAGGGTTACGGTACGTCTTAGGTTACGTGTTCGGGTACGGGTGAGGGTACGGCGTAGATTATGGGTTAGGGTTAGGGTTAGGGTTAGGGTTAGGGTACGGCTTAGGATACGGGTTAGGGTACGGGTGAGGGTACGGCGTAGGTTATGGGTTAGGGTTAGGGTTAGTGTTAGGGTTATGGTACGGCTTAGGTTATGGGATAGGGTACAGGTGAGGGTATGGCATAGGGTAGGGGTTAGTGTTAGGTTTAGGGTTAGGGTTAGGGTTAGGGTACGCCTTAGGGTACGGGTGAGGGTATGGGTGAGGATACTGCGTAGGGTATTGGTTAGGGTTAGGGTACGGCTTAGGATACGGGTTAGGGTACGTGTTAGGGTATGGCGTACGCTATGTGTTAGGGTTAGGTTTAGGGTTAGGGTTAGGGTTAGGGTACGGCTTAGGGTACGGGTTAGGGTACGGGTGAGGTTACGGCGTAGGGTATAGTTTAGGGTTAGGGTTAGGGTTAGGGTACGGCTTAGGGTACGGTTTAGGGTATGGGTGAGGGTATGGCGTAGTGTATAGGTTAGGGTTAGTGTTAGGGTTAGGGTACAGCTTAGGGTACGGGTGAGGGTACGGGTGAGGGTACTGCGTAGGGTATTGGTTAGGGTTAGGATACGGCTTAGGATACGGGTTAGTGTACGGGTTAGGGTATGGCGTAGGGTATGGGTTAGGTTTAGGTTTAGGGTTAGGGTTAGGGTTAGGGTTAGGGTACGGCTTAGGATACGGGTTAGGGTACGGGTGAAGGTACGGCGTAGCGTATGGGTTAGGGTTAGGGTTTGGGTTAGGGTTAGGGTACGGCTTAGGTTATTGGATAGGGTACAGGTGAGGGTATGGCATAGGGTATGGGTTAGGGTTAGGGTTAGGGTTAGGGTTAGGGTACGGCTTAGGGTACGGGTGAGTGTATGGGTGAGGATACTGCGTAGGGTATTGGTTAGGGTTACGGTACGTCTTAGGATACGGGTTAGGGTACGGGTGAGGGTACGGCGTAGGTTATGGGTTAGGGTTAGGGTTAGTGTTAGGGTTATGGTACGGCTTAGGTTATGGGATAGGGTACAGGTGAGGGTATGGCATAGGGTAGGGTTTAGGGTTAGGGTTAGGGTTAGGGTTAGGGTTAGGGTACGGCTTAGGGTATGGGTGAGGGTAGTGCATAGGGTATTGGTTAGGGTTAGGGTACGGCTTAGGGTACGGGTTAGGGTACGGGTGAGGTTACGGCGTAGGGTATAGTTTAGGGTTAGGGTTAGGGTTAGGGTACGGCTTAGGATACGGGTTAGGGTACGGGTGAGGGTACGGCGTAGCGTATGGTTTAGGTTTAGGGTTAGGGTTAGGGTACGGCTTAGGGTACGGGTTAGGGTACGGGTGAGGGTACGGTGTAGGTTATGGGTTAGGGTTAGGGTTAGGGTTAGGGTTAGTTTTAGGGTACCGCTTAGGGTATGGGATAGGGTACGGCGTAGGGTAGCGGTTAGGGTTAGGGTTAGGGTTAGGGTACGGCTTAGGATACGGGTTAGGGTATGGGTGAGGGTGCGGCGTAGCGTATGGGTTAGGGTTAGGGTTAGGGTTAGGGTACGGCTTAGGGTACGGGTTAGGGTACGGTTGAGGGTACGGCGTAGGTTATGGGTTAGGGTTAGGGTTAGGGTTAGGGTTAGTTTTAGGGTTAGGGATTGGTTTAGGGTACGGGTTAGGATTAGCGTACGTGTTAGGGTTAGGTTTTGGGTTAGGGTTAGGGTACGCGTTAGGGTTAGGGTATGGGTTAGGGTTAGGGTACACGTTAGGATTAGGGTATTTATTAAACCTATCCCACTCTCTAGATACCACTTAGCACGTAAAGGAATATTATTAGGGATCCAGCCATGGAGAAGATTTTAGTCACTAGGATAAGATAAAGAATAAACACATTATAAAAAAATCACATTAGGATTTTCTTTTTACCCTGTTCCTTAAAACACTAGTGCTTAGGAAATCTAATAGAGGCAAAAGCAATCAAGGGTAGTTTAGGGTTAGGGTTAGGGTTAGGGTTAGTGTTAGGGTTAGGGTACGGCTTAGGGTATGGGATAGGGTATGGGTGAGGGTACGGCGTAGGGTAGGGGTTAGGGTTAGGGTTAGGGTTAGGGTTAGGGTTAGGGTTAGGGTATGGCTTAGGGTACGGGTGAGGGTACGGGTGAGGGTACTGCGTAGGGTATTGGTTAGGGTTAGGGTACGTCTTAGGATACGTGTTAGGGTACGGGTTAGGGTACGGCGTAGAGTGTGGGTTAGGGTTAGGGTTAGTGTTAGGGATAGGGTTACGGTACGTCTTATGGTACGTGTTAGGGTACGGGTGAGGGTACGGCGTAGGTTATGGGTTAGGGTTAGGGTTAGGGTTAGGGTTAGGGTTAGGGTTAGGGTACAGCTTAGGATACGGGTTAGGGTACGGGTGAGGGTACGGCGTAGAGTGTGGGTTAGGGTTAGGGTAAGTGTTAGGGTTAGGGTTACGGTACGTCTTAGGGTACGTGTTAGGGTACGGGTGAGGGTACGGCGTAGGTTATGGGTTAGGGTTAGGGTTAGGGTTAGGGTTAGGGTACGGCTTAGGATACGGGTTAGGGTACGGGTGAGGGTACGGCGTAGGTTATGGGTTAGGGTTAGGGTTAGTGTTAGGGTTATGGTACGGCTTAGGTTATGGGATAGGGTACAGGTGAGGGTATGGCATAGGGTAGGGGTTAGGGTTAGGTTTAGGGTTAGGGTTAGGGTTAGGGTACGCCTTAGGGTACGGGTGAGGGTATGGGTGAGGATACTGCGTAGGGTATTGGTTAGGGTTAGGGTACGGCTTAGGATACGGGTTAGGGTACGTGTTAGGGTATGGCGTACGCTATGTGTTAGGGTTAGGTTTAGGGTTAGGGTTAGGGTTAGGGTACGGCTTAGGGTACGGGTTAGGGTACGGGTGAGGTTACGGCGTAGGGTATAGTTTAGGGTTAGGGTTAGGGTTAGGGTACGGCTTAGGGTACGGTTTAGGGTATGGGTGAGTGTATGGCGTAGTGTATAGGTTAGGGTTAGTGTTAGGGTTAGGGTACAGCTTAGGGTACGGGTGAGGGTACGGGTGAGGGTACTGCGTAGGGTATTGTTTAGGGTTAGGATACGGCTTAGGATACGGGTTAGGGTACGGGTTAGGGTATGGCGTAGGGTATGTGTTAGGGTTAGGTTTAGGGTTAGGGTTAGGGTTAGGGTTAGGGTTAGGGTACGGCTTAGGTTATGGGATAGGGTACAGGTGAGGGTATGGCATAGGGTATGGGTTAGGGTTAGGGTTAGGGTTAGGGTTAGGGTACGGCTTAGGGTACGGGTGAGTGTATGGGTGAGGATACTGCGTAGGGTATTGGTTAGGGTTACGGTACGTCTTAGGATACGGTTTAGGGTACGGGTGAGGGTACGGCGTAGGTTATGGGTTAGGGTTAGGGTTAGTGTTAGGGTTATGGTACGGCTTAGGTTATGGGATAGGGTACAGGTGAGGGTATGGCATAGGGTAGGGTTTAGGGTTAGGGTTAGGGTTAGGTTTAGGGTTAGGGTACGGTTTAGGGTACGGGTGAGGGTATGGGTGAGGGTACTGCATAGGGTATTGGTTAAGGTTAGGGTACGGCTTAGGGTACGGGTTAGGGTACGGGTGAGGTTACGGCGTAGGGTATAGTTTAGGGTTAGGGTTAGGGTTAGGGTACGGCTTAGGATACGGGTTAGGGTACGGGTGAGGGTACGGCGTAGTGTATAGGTTAGGGTTAGTGTTAGGGTTAGGGTACAGCTTAGGGTACAGGTGAGGGTACGGGTGAGGGTACTGCGTAGGGTATTGGTTAGGGTTAGGATACGGCTTAGGATACGGGTTAGGGTACGGGTTAGGGTATGGCGTAGGGTATGGGTTAGGGTTAGGTTTAGGGTTAGGGTTAGGGTTAGGGTTAGGGTTAGGGTACGGCTTAGGATACGGGTTAGGGTACGGGTGAAGGTACGGCGTAGCGTATGGGTTAGGGTTAGGGTTAGGGTTAGGGTTAGGGTACGGCTTAGGTTATGGGATAGGGTACAGGTGAGGGTATGGCATAGGGTATGGGTTAGGGTTAGGGTTAGGGTTAGGGTTAGGGTACGGCTTAGGGTACGGGTGAGTGTATGGGTGAGGATACTGCGTAGGGTATTGGTTAGGGTTACGGTACGTCTTAGGATACGGGTTAGGGTACGGGTGAGGGTACGGCGTAGGTTATGGGTTAGGGTTAGGGTTAGTGTTAGGGTTATGGTACGGCTTAGGTTATGGGATAGGGTACAGGTGAGGGTATGGCATAGGGTAGGGTTTAGGGTTAGGGTTAGGGTTAGGGTTAGGGTTAGGGTACGGCTTAGGGTATGGGTGAGGGTACTGCATAGGGTATTGGTTAGGGTTAGGGTACGGCTTAGGGTACGGGTTAGGGTACGGGTGAGGTTACGGCGTAGGGTATAGTTTAGGGTTAGGGTTAGGGTTAGGGTACGGCTTAGGATACGGGTTAGGGTACGGGTGAGGGTACGGCGTAGCGTATGGTTTAGGTTTAGGGTTAGGGTTAGGGTACGGCTTAGGGTACGGGTTAGGGTACGGGTGAGGGTACGGTGTAGGTTATGGGTTAGGGTTAGGGTTAGGGTTAGGGTTAGTTTTAGGGTACCGCTTAGGGTATGGGATAGGGTACGGCGTAGGGTAGCAGTTAGGGTTAGGGTTAGGGTTAGGGTACGGCTTAGGATACGGGTTAGGGTACGGGTGAGGGTGCGGCGTAGCGTATGGGTTAGGGTTAGGGTTAGGGTTAGGGTACGGCTTAGGGTACGGGTTAGGGTACGGTTGAGGGTACGGCGTAGGTTATGGGTTAGGGTTAGGGTTAGGGTTAGGGTTAGTTTTAGGGTTAGGGATTGGTTTAGGGTATGGGTTAGGATTAGCGTACGTGTTAGGGTTAGGTTTTGGGTTAGGGTTAGGGTACGCGTTAGGGTTAGGGTATGGGTTAGGGTTAGGGTACACGTTAGGATTAGGGTATTTATTAAACCTATCCCACTCTCTAGATACCACTTAGCACGTAAAGGAATATTATTAGGGATCCAGCCATGGAGAAGATTTTAGTCACTAGGATAAGATAAAGAATAAACACATTATAAAAAAATCACATTAGGATTTTCTTTTTAACCTGTTCCTTAAAACACTAGTGCTTAGGAAATCTAATAGAGGCAAAAGCAATCAAGGGTAGTTTAGGGTTAGGGTTAGGGTTAGGGTTAGTGTTAGGGTTAGGGTACGGCTTAGGGTATGGGATAGGGTATGGGTGAGGGTACGGCGTAGAGTAGGGGTTAGGGTTAGGGTTAGGGTTAGGGTTAGGGTTAGGGTTAGGGTATGGCTTAGGGTACGGGTGAGGGTACGGGTGAGGGTACTGCGTAGGGTATTGGTTAGGGTTAGGGTACGTCTTAGGATACGTGTTAGGGTACGGGTTAGGGTACGGCGTAGAGTGTGGGTTAGGGTTAGGGTTAGTGTTAGGGTTAGGGTTACGGTACGTCTTAGGGTACGTGTTAGGGTACGGGTGAGGGTACGGCGTAGGTTATGGGTTAGGGTTAGGGTTAGGGTTAGGGTTAGGGTTAGGGTTAGGGTACGGCTTAGGATACGGGTTAGGGTACGGGTGAGGGTACGGCGTAGGTTATGGGTTAGGGTTAGGGTTAGTGTTAGGGTTATGGTACGGCTTAGGTTATGGGATAGGTTACAGGTGAGGGTATGGCATAGGGTAAGGGTTAGGGTTAGGTTTAGGGTTAGGGTTAGGGTTAGGGAACGCCTTAGGGTACGGGTGAGGGTATGGGTGAGGATACTGCGTAGGGTATTGGTTAGGGTTAGGGTACGGCTTAGGATACGGGTTAGGGTACGGGTTAGGGTATGGCGTACGCTATGTGTTAGGGTTAGGTTTAGGGTTAGGGTTAGGGTTAGGGTACGGCTTAGGGTACGGGTTAGGGTACGGGTGAGGTTACGGCGTAGGGTATAGTTTAGGGTTAGGGTTAGGGTTAGGGTATGGCTTAGGGTACGGTTTAGGGTATGGGTGAGGGTATGGCGTAGTGTATAGGTTAGGGTTAGTGTTAGGGTTAGGGTACAGCTTAGGGTACGGGTGAGGGTACGGGTGAGGGTACTGCGTAGGGTATTGGTTAGGGTTAGGATACGGCTTAGGATACGGGTTAGGGTACGGGTTAGGGTACGGCGTAGAGTGTGGGTTAGGGTTAGGGTAAGTGTTAGGGTTAGGGTTACGGTACGTCTTAGGGTACGTGTTAGGGTACGGGTGAGGGTACGGCGTAGGTTATGGGTTAGGGTTAGGGTTAGGGTTAGGGTTAGGGTACGGCTTAGGATACGGGTTAGGGTACGGGTGAGGGTACGGCGTAGGTTATGTGTTAGGGTTAGGGTTAGTGTTAGGGTTATGGTACGGCTTAGGTTATGGGATAGGGTACAGGTGAGGGTATGGCGTAGGGTAGGGGTTAGGGTTAGGTTTAGGGTTAGGGTTAGGGTTAGGGTACGCCTTAGGGTACGGGTGAGGTTATGGGTGAGGATACTGCGTAGGGTATTGGTTAGGGTTAGGGTACGGCTTAGGATACGGGTTAGGGTACGTGTTAGTGTATGGCGTACGCTATGGGTTAGGGTTAGGGTTAGGGTTAGGGTTAGGGTTAGGGTTAGGGTACGGGTTAGGGTACGGGAGAGGTTACGGCGTAGGGTATAGTTTAGGGTTAGGGTTAGGGTTAGGGTACGGCTTAGGGTACGGGTTAGGGTACGGGTGAGGGTATGGCGTAGTGTATAGGTTAGGGTTAGGGTTAGGGTATGGCTTAGGGTATGGGTGAGGGTACGGGTGAGGGTACTGTGTAGGGTATTGGTTATGGTTAGGGTACGGCTTAGAATACGGGTTAGGGTACGGTTTAGGGTACGGCGTAGTGTATAGGTTAGGGTTAGGGTTAGGGTTAGGGTACGGCTTAGGGTATGGGATAGGGTACGGGTGAGGGTACGGGTGAGGGTACGGCGTAGTGTATAGGTTAGGGTTAGGGTTAGGGTACGGCTTAGGGTATGGGATAGGGTACGGGTGAGGGTACGTCGTTGGGTAGGGGTTAGGTTTAGGGTTAGGGTTAGTGTTAGGGTTAGGGTACGGCTTAGGGTATGGGATAGGTTACGGGTGAGGGTACGGCGTAGGGTAGGGGTTAGGGTTAGGTTTAGGGTTAGTGTTAGGTTTAGGGTACCGCTTAGGGTATGGGATAGGGTGCGGCGTAGGGTAGCGGTTAGGGTTAGGGTTAGGGTTCGGGTACGGCTTAGGATACGGGTTAGGGTACGGGTGAGGGTGCGGCGTAGCGTATGGGTTAGGGTTAGGGTTAGGGTTAGTGTACGGCTTAGGGTACGTGTTAGGGTATGGGTGAGGGTACGGCGTAGGTTATGGGTTAGGGTTAGTTTTAGGGTTAGGGATTGGTTTAGGGTAAGGGTTAGGATTAGCATACTTGTTCGGGTTAGGGTTTTGGTTAGGGTTAGGGTACGCGTTAGGGTTAGGGTATGGGTTAGGTTTAGGGTACACGTTAGGATTAGGGTATTTATTAAACCTATCCCACTCTCTAGATACCACTTAGCACGTAAAGGAATATTATTTGGGGTTCAGCCATGGAGAAGATTTTAGTCACTAGGATAAGATAAAGAATAAACACATTATAAAAAAAATCACATAAGGTTTTCTTTTTAACCTGTTCTTTAAAACACTAGTGTTTAGGAAATCTAATGGAGGCAAAAGCAGTAAAGGGTAGTTTAGGGTTAGGGTTAGGGTTAGGGTTAGGGTAGGGCTTAGGATACGGGTGAGGGTACTGGTGAGGGTACTGCGTAGGTTATTGGTTAGGGTTAGGGTATGGCTTAGGATACGGGTTAGGATATGGGTTAGGTTACGGCGTTGGCTATGGGTGAGGGTTAGGGTTAGGGTTAGGGTAAGGCTTTGGGTACGGGTTAGGGTACGGGTGAGGGTACGGCGTAGGGTAGAGGTTAGGGTTAGGTTTAGGGTTAGGGTACGGCTTAGGATACGGGTTAGTGTATGGGTGAGGGTACGGCGTAGCGTATGGGTTAGGGTTAGGGTTAGGGTTAGGGTTAGTTTTAGGGTTAGGGATTGGTTTAGGGTACGGGTTAGGATTAGCGTACGTGTTAGTGTTAGGGTTTGGGTTAGGGTTAGGGTACGCATTAGGGTTAGGGTGTGGGTTAGGGTTAGGGTACACGTTAGGATTAGGGTATTTATTAAACCTATCCCACTCTCTAGATACCACTTAGCACGTAAAGGAATATTATTTAGGGTCCAGCCATGGAGAAGATTTTCGTTACTAGGATAAGATAAAGAATAAACACATTATAAAAAATCACATTAGGATTTTCTTTTTAACCTGTTCCTTAAAACACTAGTGCTTAGGAAATCTAATGGAGGCAAAAGCAGTCAAGGGTAGTTTAGGGTTAGGGTTAGGGTTAGGGTTAGTGTTAGGGTTAGGGTACGGCTTAGGGTATGGGATAGGGTATGGGTGAGGGTACGGCATAGGGTAGGGTTTAGGGTTAGGGTTAGTGTTAGGGTTAGGGTTAGGGTATGGCTTAGGGTACGGGTGAGGGTACTGTGTAGGTCATTGGTTAGGGTTAGGTTAAGGCTTAGGATACAGGTTATTGTATGGGTTAGGGTACGGCGCAGGGTATGGGTAAGGGTTAGGGTTAGGGTTAGGGTTAGAATTAGGGTACGGCTTAGGGTACGGGTTAGGGTACGGGTGAGGGTACGGCGTAGTGTATAGGTTAGGGTTAGGGTTAGGGTACGGCTTAGGGTACGGGTTAGGTTACGGGTGAGGGTACGGCGTAGGGTATGGGTTAGGGTTAGGGTAAGGGTTAGGGTTAGGGTAGGGCTTAGGATACGGGTGAGGGTACAGGTGAGGGTACTGCGTAGGTTATTGGTTAGGGTTAGGGTACGGCTTAGGATACGGGTTAGGATATGGGTTAGGTTACGGCGTTGGGTATGGGTGAGGGTTAGGGTTAGTGTTAGGGTAAGGCTTTGGGTACGGGTTAGGGTACGGGTGAGGGTACGGGTGAGGGTACGTCGTAGGTTAGAGGTTAGGGTTAGGTTTAGGGTTAGGGTACGGCTTAGGGTACGGGTTAGGGTACGGGTGAGGGTACGGCGTAGGGTAAGGTTTAGGGTTAGGGTTAGGGGTAGGGTTAATTTTAGGGTTAGGGATTGGTTTAGGGTACGGGTTAGGATTAGCGTACGTGTTAGGGTTAGATTTTGGGTTAGGGTTAGGGTACGCGTTAGGGTTACGGTATGGGTTAGGGTTAGGGTACACGTTAGGATTAGGGTATTTATTAAACCTATCCCACTCTCTAGATACCACTTAGCACGTAAAGGAATATTATTAGGGATCCAGCCATGGAGAAGATTTTAGTCACTAGGATAAGATAAAGAATAAACACATTATAAAAAAATCACATTAGGATTTTCTTTTTAACCTGTTCCTTAAAACACTAGTGCTTAGGAAATCTAATAAAGGCAAAAGCAATCAAGGGTAGTTTAGGGTTAAGGTTAGGGTTAGGTTTAGTGTTAGGGTTAGGGTACGGCTTAGGGTATGGGATAGGATACGGGTGAGGGTACGGCGTAGGTTAGGGGTTAGGGTTAGGGTTAGGGTTAGGGTTAGGGTATGGCTTAGGGTACGGGTGAGGGTACGGGTGAGGGTACTGCGTAGGGTATTGCTTAGGGTTAGGGTAAGGCTTAGGATACGTGTTAGGGTACGGGTTAGGGTACGGCGTAGAGTGTGGGTTATGGTTAGGGTTAGTGTTTGGGTTAGGGTTACGGTACGTCTTAGGGTACGTGTTAGGCTACGGGTGAGGGTACGGCGTAGGTTATGGGTTAGGGTTAGGGTTAGGGTTAGGGTTAGGGTACGGCTTAGGATACGGGTTAGTGTACGGGTGAGTGTACGGCATAGGTTATGGTTTAGGGTTAGGGTTAGTGTTTAGGGTTATGGTACGGCTTAGGTTATGGGATAGGGTACAGGTGAGGGTATGGCATAGGGTAGGGGTTAGGGTTAGGGTTAGGGTTAGGGTAAGGGTTAGGGTACGGCTTAGGGTACGGGTGAGGGTATGGGTGAGGATACTGCGTAGGGTATTGGTTAGGGTTAGGGTACGGCTTAGGATATGGGTTAGGGTACGTGTTAGGGTATGGCGTACGGTATGGGTTAGGGTTAGGGTTAGGGTTAGGGTTAGGGTTAGGGTTAGGGTACGGCTTAAGGTACGGGTTAGGGTACGGGTGAGGTTACGGCGTAGGGTATAGTTTAGGCTTAGGGTTAGGGTTAGGGTACGGCTTAGGATACGGGTTAGGGTATGGGTGAGGGTACGGCGTAGCGTATGGTTTAGGGTTAGGGTTAGGGTTAGGGTAAGGCTTAGGGTACGGGTTAGGGTACGGGTGAGGGTACGGTGTAGGTTATGGATTAGGGTTAGGGTTAGGGTTAGGGTTAGTTTTAGGGTTAGGGATTGGTTTAGGGTACGGGTTAGGATTAGCATACGTGTTCGGGTTAGGGTTTTGGTTAGGGTTAGGGTACGCGTTAGGGTTAGGGTATGGGTTAGGTTTAGGGTACACTTTAGGATTAGGGTATTTATTAAACCTATCCCACTCTCTAGATACCACTTAGCACGTAAAGGAATATTATTTAGGGTTCAGCCATGGAGAAGATTTTAGTCACTAGGATAAGATAAAGAATAAACACATTATAAAAAAATCACATAAGGTTTTCTTTTTAACCTGTTCCTTAAAACACTAGTGTTTAGGAAATCTAATGGAGGCAAAAGCAGTAAAGGGTAGTTTAGGGTTAGGGTTAGGGTTAGGGTTAGGGTAGGACTTAGGATACGGGTGAGGGTACTGGTGAGGGTACTGCGTAGGTTATTGGTTAGGGTTAGGGTACGGCTTAGGATACGGGTTAGGATATGGGTTAGGTTACGGCGTTGGGTATGGGTGAGGGTTAGGGTTAGGGTTAGGGTAAGGCTTTGGGTAAGGGTTAGGGTACGGGTGAGGGTACGGCGTAGGGTAGAGGTTAGGGTTAGGTTTAGGGTTAAGGTACGGCTTATGATACGGGTTAGGGTATGGGTGAAGGTACGGCGTAGCATATGGGTTAGGGTTAGGGTAAGGGTTAGGGTTAGTTTTAGGGTTAGGGATTGGTTTAGGGTACGGGTTAGGATTAGCGTACGTGTTAGGGTTAGGGTTTGGGTTAGGGTTAGAGTACGCATTAGGGTTAAGGTGTGGGTTAGGGTTAGGGTACACGTTAGGATTTGGGTATTTATTAAACCTATCCCACTCTCTAGATACCACTTAGCACGTAAAGGAATATTATTTAGGATCCAGCCATGGAGAAGATTTTCGTCACTAGGATAAGATAAAGAATAAACACATTATAAAAAAATCACATTAGGATTTTCTTTTTAACCTGTTCCTTAAAACACTAGTGCTTAGGAAATCTAATGGACGCAAAAGCAGTCAAGGGTAGTTTAGGGTTAGGGTTAGGGTTAGTGTTAGGGTTAGGGTACGGCTTAGGGTATGGGATAGGGTACGGGTGAGGGTACGGCGTAGGGTAGGGGTTAGGGTTAGGGTTAGGGTTATGGTTAGGGTATGGCTTAGGGTACGGCTGAGGGTACTGCGTAGGGTATTGGTTAGGGTTAGGGTACGGCTTAGGATACGTGTTAGGGTACGGGTTAGGGTACGGCGTAGAGTGTGGGTTAGGGTTAGGGTTAGTGTTAGGGTTAGGGTTACGGTACATCTTAGGGTACGTGTTAGGGTACGGGTGAGGGTACGGCGTAGGTTATGGGTTAGGGTTAGGGTTAGGGTTAGGGTTACGGTACGGCTTAGGATACGGGTTAGGGTACGGGTGAGGGTACGGCGTAGGTTATGGGTTAGGGTTAGGGTTAGTGTTAGGGTTATGGTACGTCTTAGGTTATGGGATAGGGTACAGGTGAGGGTATGGCATAGGGTAGGGGTTAGGGTTAGGATTAGGGTTAGGGTTAGGGTACGGCTTAGGGTACGGGTGAGGGTATGGGTGAGGATACTGCGTAGGGTATTGGTTAGGGTTACGGTACGTCTTAGGATACGGGTTAGGGTACGGGTGAGGGCACGGCGTAGGTTATGGGTTAGGGTTAGGTTTAGTGTTAGGGATATAGTTAGGGTTAGGTTATGGGATAGGGTACAGGTGAGGGTACGGTATAGGGTAGGGTTTAGGGTTAGGGTTAGTGTTAGGGTTACGGTTAGGGTATGGCTTAGGGTACGGGTGAGGGTACTGTGTAGGTCATTTGTTAGGGTTAGGTTATGGCTTAGGATACACGTTATTTTATGGGTTAGGGTACGGCGCAGGGTATGGGTAAGGGTTAGGGTTAGGGTTAGGGTTAGAGTTAGGGTACGGCTTAGGGTACGGGTTAGGGTACGGGTGAGGGTACGGCGTAGTGTATAGGTTAGGGTTAGGGTTAGGGTACGGCTTAGGGTACGGGTTAGGTTACGGGTGAGGGTACGGTGTAGGGTAAGGGTTAGGGTTAGGGTTAGGGTTAGTGTTAGTGTTAGGGTTAGGGTACGGCTTAGCGTATGGGATAGGGTACGGGTGAGGGTACGGCATAGGGTAGGGGTTAGGGTTAGGGTTAGGGTTAGAGTTAGGGTATGGCTTAAGGTACGGGTGAGGGTACGGTGAGGGTACTGCGTAGGGTATTGGTTAGGGTTAGGGTATGGCTTAGGATACGTGTTAGGGTACGGGTTAGGGTACGGCGTAGAGTGTGGGTTAGGGTTAGGGTTAGTGTTAGGGTTAGGGTTACGGTACGTCTTAGGGTACGTGTTAGGGTACGGGTGAGGTTACGGCGTAGGTTATGGGTTAGGGTTAGGGTTAGTGTTAGGGTTAGGTTTAGGGTACGGCTTAGGATACGGGTTAGGGTACGGGTGAGCGTACGGCGTAGGTTATGGGTTAGGGTTAGGGTTAGTGTTAGGGTTATGGTACGGCTTAGGTTATGGGATAGGGTACAGGTGAGGGTATGGCATAGGGTAGGGGTTAGGGTTAGGGTTAGGGTTAGGGTTAGGGTTAGGGTACGGCTTAGGGTACGGGTGAGGGTTTGGGTGAGGATACTGCGTAGGGTATTGGTTAGGGTTAGGGTACGGCTTAGGATAAGGGTTATGGTACGTGTTAGGGTATGGCGTACGGTATGGTTTAGGGTTAGGTTTAGGGTTAGGGTTAGGGTTAGGGTTAGGGTACGGCTTAGGGTACGGGTTAGGGTACGGGTGAGGTTACGGCGTAGGGTATAGTTTAGGGTTAGGGTTAGGGTTAGGGTACGGCTTAGGATACGGGTTAGGATACGGGTGAGGGTACGGCGTAGCGTATGGTTTAGGGTTAGGGTTAGGGTTAGGGTACGGCTTAGGGTACGGGTTAGGGTACGGGTGAGGGTATGGCGTAGTGTATAGGTTAGGGTTAGGGTTAGGGTTAGGGTATGGCTTAGGGTACGGGTGAGGGTACGGGTGAGGGTACTCTGTAGGCTATTGGTTATGGTTAGGGTACGGCTTAGAATACGGGTTAGGGTACGGGTTAGGTTACGGCGTAGGGTATGGGTTAGGGTTAAGGTTAGGGTTAGGGTTAGGGTACGGCTTAGGGTACGGCTTAGGGTACGGGTGAGGGTAAGGAGTAGTGTATAGGTTAGGGTTAGGGTTAGGGTTAGGGTTCGGCTTAGGGTACGGGTTAGGGTACGGGTGAGGGTATGGCGTAGTGTATATGTTAGGGTTAGGGTTAGGGTTAGGGTACGGCTTAGGGTATGGGATAGGGTACGGGTGAGGGTACGGCGTAGGGTAGGGGTTAGGTTTAGGGTTAGGGTTAGTGTTAGGGTTAGGGTACGGCTTAGGGTATGGGATAGGGTACAGGTGAGGGTATGGCATAGGGTAGGGGTTAGGGTTAGGGTTAGGGTTAGGGTAAGGGTTAGGGTACGGCTTAGGGTACGGGTGAGGGTATGGGTGAGGATACTGCGTAGGGTATTGGTTAGGGTTAGGGTACGGCTTAGGATATGGGTTAGGGTACGTGTTAGGGTATGGCGTACGGTATGGGTTAGGGTTAGGGTTAGGGTTAGGGTTAGGGTACGGCTTAGGGTACGGGTTAGGGTACGGGTGAGGTTACGGCGTAGGGTATAGTTTAGGGTTAGGGTTAGGGTTAGGGTACGGCTTAGGATACGGGTTAGGGTACGGGTGAGGGTACGGCGTAGCGTATGGTTTAGGGTTAGGGTTAGGGTTAGGGTACGGCTTAGGGTACGGGTTAGGGTACGGGTGAGGGTACGGTGTAGGTTATGGATTAGGGTTAGGGTTAGGGTTAGGGTTAGTTTTAGGGTTAGGGATTGGTTTAGGGTACGGGTTAGGATTAGCATACGTGTTCGGGTTAGGGTTTTGGTTAGGGTTAGGGTACGCGTTAGGGTTAGGGTATGGGTTAGGTTTAGGGTACACTTTAGGATTAGGGTATTTATTAAACCTATCCCACTCTCTAGATACCACTTAGCACGTAAAGGAATATTATTTGGGGTTCAGCCATGGAGAAGATTTTAGTCACTAGGATAAGATAAAGAATAAACACATTATAAAAAATCACATAAGGTTTTCTTTTTAACCTGTTCCTTAAAACACTAGTGTTTAGGAAATCTAATGGAGGCAAAAGCAGTAAAGGGTAGTTTAGGGTTAGGGTTAGGGTTAGGGTTAGGGTAGGACTTAGGATACGGGTGAGGGTACTGGTGAGGGTACTGCGTAGGTTATTGGTTAGGGTTAGGGTACGGCTTAGGATACGGGTTAGGATATGGGTTAGGTTACGGAGTTGGGTATGGGTGAGGGTTAGGGTTAGGGTTAGGGTAAGGCTTTGGGTAAGGGTTAGGGTACGGGTGAGGGTACGGCGTAGGGTAGAGGTTAGGGTTAGGTTTAGGGTTAAGGTACGGCTTATGATACGGGTTAGGGTATGGGTGAGGGTACGGCGTAGCGTATGGGTTAGGGTTAGGGTAAGGGTTAGGGTTAGTTTTAGGGTTAGGGATTGGTTTAGGGTACGGGTTAGGATTAGCGTACGTGTTAGGGTTAGGGTTTGGGTTAGGGTTAGAGTACGCATTAGGGTTAAGGTGTGGGTTAGGGTTAGGGTACACGTTAGGATTAGGGTATTTATTAAACCTATCCCACTCTCTAGATACCACTTAGCACGTAAAGGAATATTATTTAGGATCCAGCCATGGAGAAGATTTTCGTCACTAGGATAAGATAAAGAATAAACACATTATAAAAAAATCACATTAGGATTTTCTTTTTAACCTGTTCCTTAAAACACTAGTGCTTAGGAAATCTAATGGACGCAAAAGCAGTCAAGGGTAGTTTAGGGTTAGGGTTAGGGTTAGTGTTAGGGTTAGGGTACGGCTTAGGGTATGGGATAGGGTACGGGTGAGGGTACGGCGTAGGGTAGGGGTTAGGGTTAGGGTTAGGGTTACGGTTAGGGTATGGCTTAGGGTACGGCTGAGGGTACTGCGTAGGGTATTGGTTAGGGTTAGGGTACGGCTTAGGATACGTGTTAGGGTACGGGTTAGGGTACGGCGTAGAGTGTGGGTTAGGGTTAGGGTTAGTGTTAGGATTAGGGTTACAGTACATCTTAGGGTACGTGTTAGGGTACGGGTGAGGGTATGGCGTAGGTTATGGGTTAGGGTTAGGGTTAGGGTTAGGGTTACGGTACGGCTTAGGATACGGGTTAGGGTACGGGTGAGGGTACGGCGTAGGTTATGGGTTAGGGTTAGGGTTAGTGTTAGGGTTATGGTACGTCTTAGGTTATGGGATAGGGTACAGGTGAGGGTATGGCATAGGGTAGGGGTTAGGGTTAGGGTTAGGGTTAGGGTTAGGGTACGGCTTAGGGTACGGTTGAGGGTATGGGTGAGGATACTGCGTAGGGTATTGGTTAGGGTTACGGTACGTCTTAGGATACGGGTTAGGGTACGTGTGAGGGCACGGCGTAGGTTATGGGTTAGGTTTAGGTTTAGTGTTAGGGATATGGTTAGGGTTAAGTTATGGGATAGGGTACAGGTGAGGGTACGGTATAGGGTAGGGTTTAGGGTTAGGGTTAGTGTTAGGGTTACGGTTAGGGTATGGCTTAGGGTACGGGTGAGGGTACTGTGTAGGTCATTGGTTAGGGTTAGGTTATGGCTTAGGATACACGTTATTTTATGGGTTAGGGTACGGCGCAGGGTATGGGTAAGGGTTAGGGTTAGGGTTAGGGTTAGAGTTAGGGTACGGCTTAGGGTACGGGTTAGGGTACGGGTGAGGGTACGGCGTAGTGTATAGGTTAGGGTTAGGGTTAGGGTACGGCTTAGGGTACGGGTTAGGTTACGGGTGAGGGTACGGTGTAGGGTAAGGGTTAGGGTTAGGGTTAGGGTTAGTGTTAGTGTTAGGGTTAGGGTACGGCTTAGCGTATGGGATAGGGTACGGGTGAGGGTACGGCATAGGGTAGGGGTTAGGGTTAGGGTTAGGGTTAGAGTTAGGGTATGGCTTAAGGTACGGGTGAGGGTACGGGTGAGGGTACTGCGTAGGGTATTGGTTAGGGTTAGGGTATGGCTTAGGATACGTGTTAGGGTACGGGTTAGGGTACGGCGTAGAGTGTGGGTTAGGGTTAGGGTTAGTGTTAGGGTTAGGGTTACGGTACGTCTTAGGGTACGTGTTAGGGTACGGGTGAGGTTACGGCGTAGGTTATGGGTTAGGGTTAGGGTTAGTGTTAGGGTTAGGTTTAGGGTACGGCTTAGGATACGGGTTAGGGTACGGGTGAGCGTACGGCGTAGGTTATGGGTTAGGGTTAGGGTTAGTGTTAGGGTTATGGTACGGCTTAGGTTATGGGATAGGGTACAGGTGAGGGTATGGCATAGGGTAGGGGTTAGGGTTAGGGTTAGGGTTAGGGTTAGGGTACGGCTTAGGGTACGGGTGAGGGTTTGGGTGAGGATACTGCGTAGGGTATTGGTTAGGGTTAGGGTACGGCTTAGGATAAGGGTTATGGTACGTGTTAGGGTATGGCGTACGGTATGGTTTAGGGTTAGGTTTAGGGTTAGGGTTAGGGTTAGGGTTAGGGTACGGCTTAGGGTACGGGTTAGGGTACGGTTGAGGTTACGGCGTAGGGTATAGTTTAGGGTTAGGGTTAGGGTTAGGGTACGGCTTAGGATACGGGTTAGGGTACGGGTGAGGGTACGGCGTAGCGTATGGTTTAGGGTTAGGGTTAGGGTTAGGGTACGGCTTAGGGTACGGGTTAGGGTACGTGTGAGGGTATGGCGTAGTGTATAGGTTAGGGTTAGGGTTAGGGTTAGGGTATGGCTTAGGGTACGGGTGAGGGTACGGGTGAGGGTACTCTGTAGGCTATTGGTTATGGTTAGGGTACGGCTTAGAATACGGGTTAGGGTACGGGTTAGGTTACGGCGTAGGGTATGGGTTAGGGTTAAGGTTAGGGTTAGGGTTATGGTACGGCTTAGGGTACGGCTTAGGGTACGGGTGAGGGTAAGGAGTAGTGTATACGTTAGGGTTAGGGTTAGGGTTAGGGTTCGGCTTAGGGTACGGGTTAGGGTACGGGTGAGGGTATGGCGTAGTGTATATGTTAGGGTTAGGGTTAGGGTTAGGGTACGGCTTAGGGTATGGGATAGGGTACGGGTGAGGGTACGGCGTAGGGTAGGGGTTAGGTTTAGGGTTAGGGTTAGTGTTAGGGTTAGGGTACGGCTTAGGGTATGGGATAGGTTACGGGTGAGAGTACGGCGTAGGGTAGGGTTTAGGGTTAGGTTTAGGGTTAGTGTTAGGTTTAGGGTACCGCTTAGGGTATGGGATAGGGTACAGCGTAGTGTAGCGGTTAGGGTTAGGGTTAGGGTTAGGGTTAGGGTAAGGCTTTGGGTACGGGTTAGGGTACGGGTGAGGGTACGGGTGTGGGTACGGCGTAGGGTAGAGGTTAGGGTTAGGTTTAGGGTTAGGGTATGGCTTAGGGTACGGGTTAGGGTACGGGTGAGGGTACGGCGGAGGTTATGGGTTAGGGTTAGGGTTAGGGTTAGGGTTAGTTTTAGGGTTAGGGATTGGTTTAGGGTACGGGTTAGGATTAGCATACTTGTTCGGGTTAGGGTTTTGGTTAGGGTTAGGGTACACGTTAGGGTTAGGGTATGGGTTAGGTTTAGGGTACACTTTAGGATTAGGGTATTTATTAAACCTATCCCACTCTCTAGATACCACTTAGCACGTAAAGGATTATTATTTGGGGTTCAGCCATGGAGAAGATTTTAGTCACTAGGATAAGATAAAGAATAAACACATTATAAAAAAATCACATAAGGTTTTCTTTTTAACCTGTTCCTTAAAACACTAGTGTTTAGGAAATCTAATGGAGGCAAAAGCAGTAAAGGGTATTTTAGGGTTAGGGTATGGGTTAGGGTTAGGGTAGGGCTTAGGATACGGGTGAGGGTACTGGTGAGGGTACTGCATAGGTTATTGGTTAGGGTTAGGGTACGGCTTAGGATACGGGTTAGGATATGTGTTAGGTTACGGCGTTGGGTATGGGTGAGGGTTAGGGTTAGGGTTAGGGTAAGGCTTTGGGTACGGGTTAGGGTACGGGTGAGGTTACGGCGTAGGGTAGAGGTTAGGGTTAGGTTTAGGGTTAGGGTACGGCTTAGGATACGGGTTAGGGTACGGGTGAGGGTATGGCGTAGCGTATGGGTTAGGGTTAGGGTTAGGGTACGTCTTAGGGTACGGGTTAGGGTACGGGTGAGGGTACGGCGTAGGGTAAGGTTTAGGGTACGGGTTAGGGTTAGGGTTAGTTTTAGGGTTAGGGATTGGTTTAGGGTACGGGTTAGGATTAGCGTACGTGTTAGGGTTAGATTTTGGGTTAGGGTTAGGGTACGCGTTAGGGTTACGGTATGGGTTAGGGTTAGGGTACACGTTAGGTTTAGGGTAATTATTAAACCTATCCCACTCTCTAGATACCACTTAGCACGTAAAGGAATATTATTAGGGATCCAGCCATGGAGAAGATTTTAGTCACTAGGATAAGATAAAGAATAAACACATTATAAAAAAATCACATTAGGATTTTCTTTTTAACCTGTTCCTTAAAACACTAGTGCTTAGGAAATCTAATAAAGGCAAAAGCAATCAAGGGTAGTTTAGGGTTAGGGTTAGGGTTAGGGTTAGTGTTAGGGTTAGGGTACGGCTTAGGGTATGGGATAGGATACGGGTGAGGGTACGGCGTAGGTTAGGGGTTAGAGTTAGGGTTAGGGTTAGGGTTAGGGTATGGCTTAGGGTACGGGTGAGGGTACGGGTGAGGGTACTGCGTAGGGTATTGCTTAGGGTTAGGGTACGGCTTAGGATACGTGTTAGGGTCCGGGTTAGGGTACTGCGTAGAGTGTGGGTTAGGGTTAGGGTTAGTGTTAGGGTTAGGGTTACGGTACGTCTTAGGGTACGTGTTAGGGTACGGGTGAGGGTACGGCGTAGGTTATGGGTTAGGGTTAGGGTTAGGGTTAGGGTTAGGGTACGGCTTAGGATACGGGTTAGTGTACGGGTGAGGGTACGGCATAGGTTATGGTTTAGGGTTAGGGTTAGTGTTAGGGTTATGGTACGGCTTAGGTTATGGGATAGGGTACAGGTGAGGGTATGGCATAGGGTAGGGGTTAGGGTTAGGGTTAGGGTTAGGGTAAGGGTTAGGGTACGGCTTAGGGTACGGGTGAGGGTATGGGTGAGGATACTGCGTAGGGTATTGGTTAGGGTTAGGGTACGGCTTAGGATATGGGTTAGGGTACGTGTTAGGGTATGGTGTACGGTATGGGTTAGGGTTAGGGTTAGGGTTAGGGTTAGGGTTAGGGTTAGGGTACGGCTTAGGGTACGGGTTAGGGTACGGGTGAGGTTACGGCGTAGGGTAAAGTTTAGGGTTAGGGTTAGGGTTAGGGTACGGCTTAGGATACGGGTTAGGGTACGGGTGAGGGTACGGCGTAGCGTATGGTTTAGGGTTAGGGTTAGGGTTAGGGTACGGCTTAGGGTACGGGTTAGGGTACGGGTGAGGGTACGGTGTAGGTTATGGATTAGGGTTAGGTTTAGGGTTAGGGTTAGTTTTAGGGTTAGGGATTGGTTTAGGGTACGGGTTAGGATTAGCATACGTGTTCGGGTTAGGGTTTTGGTTAGGGTTAGGGTACGCGTTAGGGTTAGGGTATGGGTTAGGTTTAGGGTACACTTTAGGATTAGGGTATTTATTAAACCTATCCCACTCTCTAGATACCACTTAGCAAGTAAAGGAATATTATTTGGGGTTCAGCCATGGAGAAGATTTTAGTCACTAGGATAAGATAAAGAATAAACACATTATAAAAAATCACATAAGGTTTTCTTTTTAACCTGTTCCTTAAAACACTAGTGTTTAGGAAATCTAATGGAGGCAAAAGCAGTAAAGGGTAGTTTAGGGTTAGGGTTAGGGTTAGGGTTAGGGTAGGACTTAGGATACGGGTGAGGGTACTGGTGAGGGTACTGCGTAGGTTATTGGTTAGGGTTAGGGTACGGCTTAGGATACGGGTTAGGATATGGGTTAGGTTACGGCGTTGGGTATGGGTGAGGGTTAGGGTTAGAGTTAGGGTAAGGCTTTGGGTAAGGGTTAGGGTACGGGTGAGGGTACGGCGTAGGGTAGAGGTTAGGGTTAGGTTTAGGGTTAAGGTACGGCTTATGATACGGGTTAGGGTATGGGTGAGGGTACGGCGTAGCGTATGGGTTAGGGTTAGGGTAAGGGTTAGGGTTAGTTTTAGGGTTAGGGATTGGTTTAGGGTATGGGTTAGGATTAGCGTACGTGTTAGGGTTAGGGTTTGGGTTAGGGTTAGAGTACGCATTAGGGTTAAGGTGTGGGTTAGGGTTAGGGTACACGTTAGGATTAGGGTATTTATTAAACCTATCCCACTCTCTAGATACCACTTAGCACGTAAAGGAATATTATTTAGGATCCAGCCATGGAGAAGATTTTCGTCACTAGGATAAGATAAAGAATAAACACATTATAAAAAAATCACATTAGGATTTTCTTTTTAACCTGTTCCTTAAAACACTAGTGCTTAGGAAATCTAATGGACGCAAAAGCAGTCAAGGGTAGTTTAGGGTTAGGGTTAGGGTTAGTGTTAGGGTTAGGGTACGGCTTAGGGTATGGGATAGGGTACAGGTGAGGGTATGGCATAGGGTAGGGGTTAGGGTTAGGGTTAGGGTTAGGGTTAGGGTACGGCTTATGGTACGGGTGAGGGTTTGGGTGAGGATACTGCGTAGGGTATTGGTTAGGGTTAGGGTACGGCTTAGGATAAGGGTTATGGTACGTGTTAGGGTATGGCGTACGGTATGGGTTAGGGTTAGGTTTAGGGTTAGGGTTAGGGTTAGGGTTAGGGTACGGCTTAGGGTACGGGTTAGGGTACGGGTGAGGTTACGGCTTAGGGTATAGTTTAGGGTTAGGGTTAGGGTTAGGGTACGGCTTAGGATACGGGTTAGGGTACGGGTGAGGGTACGGCATAGCGTATGGTTTAGGGTTAGGGTTAGGGTTAGGGTACGGCTTAGGGTACGGGTTAGGGTACGGGTGAGGGTACGGCGTAGGTTATGGGTTAGGGTTAGGGTTAGGGTTAGGGTTAGTTTTAGGGTTAGGGATTGGTTTAGGGTACGGGTTAGGATTAGCATACGTGTTCGGGTTAGGGTTTTGGTTAGGGTTAGGGTACACGTTAGGGTTAGGGTATGGGTTAGGTTTAGGGTACACTTTAGGATTAGGGTATTTATTAAACCTATCCCACTCTCTAGATACCACTTAGCACGTAAAGGATTATTATTTGGGGTTCAGCCATGGAGAAGATTTTAGTCACTAGGATAAGATAAAGAATAAACACATTATAAAAAAATCACATAAGGTTTTCTTTTTAACCTGTTCCTTAAAACACTAGTGTTTAGGAAATCTAATGGAGGCAAAAGCAGTAAAGGGTATTTTAGGGTTAGGGTAAGGGTTAGGGTTAGGGTAGGGCTTAGGATACGGGTGAGGGTACTGGTGAGGGTACTGCATAGGTTATTGGTTAGGGTTAGGGTACGGCTTAGGATACGGGTTAGGATATGGGTTAGGTTACGGCGTTGGGTATGGGTGAGGGTTAGGGTTAGGGTTAGGGTAAGGCTTTGGGTACGGGTTAGGGTACGGGTGAGGGTACGGCGTAGGGTAGAGGTTAGGGTTAGGTTTAGGATTAGGGTACGGCTTAGGATACGGGTTAGGGTACGGGTGAGGGTATGGCGTAGCGTATGGGTTAGGGTTAGGGTTAGGGTACGTCTTAGGGTACGGGTTAGGGTACGGGTGAGGGTACGGCGTAGGGTAAGGTTTAGGGTTAGGGTTAGGGTTAGGGTTAGTTTTAGGGTTAGGGATTGGTTTAGGGTACGGGTTAGGATTAGCGTACGTGTTAGGGTTAGATTTTGGGTTAGGGTTAGGGTACGCGTTAGGGTTACGGTATGGGTTAGGGTTAGGGTACACGTTAGGATTAGGGTATTTATTAAACCTATCCCACTCTCTAGATACCACTTAGCACGTAAAGGAATATTATTAGGGATCCAGCCATGGAGAAGATTTTAGTCACTAGGATAAGATAAAGAATAAACACATTATAAAAAAATCACATTAGGATTTTCTTTTTAACCTGTTCCTTAAAACACTAGTGCTTAGGAAATCTAATAAAGGCAAAAGCAATCAAGGGTAGTTTAGGGTTAGGGTTAGGGTTAGGGTTAGTGTTAGGGTTAGGGTACGGCTTAGGGTATGGGATAGGATACGGGTGAGGGTACGGCGTAGGTTATGGGTTAGGGTTAGGGTTAGGGTTAGGGTTAGGGTATGGCTTAGGGTACGGGTGAGGGTACGGGTGAGGGTACTGCGTAGGGTAATGCTTAGGGTTAGGGTACGGCTTAGGATATGTGTTAGGGTACGGGTTAGGGTACGGCGTAGAGTGTGGGTTAGGGTTAGGGTTAGTGTTAGGGTTAGGGTTACGGTACGTCTTAGGGTACGTGTTAGGGTACGGGTGAGGGTACGGCGTAGGTTATGGGTTAGGGTTAGGGTTAGGGTTAGGGTACGGCTTAGGATACGGGTTATTGTACGGGTGAGGGTACGGCATAGGTTATGGTTTAGGGTTAGGGTTAGTGTTAGGGTTATGGTACGGCTTAGGTTATGGGATAGGGTACAGGTGAGGGTATGGCATAGGGTAGGGGTTAGGGTTAGGGTTAGGGTTAGGGTAAGGGTTAGGGTACGGCTTAGGGTACGGGTGAGGGTATGGGTGAGGATACTGCATAGGGTATTGATTAGCTTTAGGGTACGGCTTAGTATATGGGTTAGGGTACATGTTAGGGTATGGCGTACGGTATGGGTTAGGGTTAGGGTTAGGGTTAGGGTTAGGGTTAGGGTACGGCTTAGGGTACGGGTTAGGGTACGGGTGAGGTTACGGCGTAGGGTATAGTTTAGGGTTAGGGTTAGGGTTAGGGTACGGCTTAGGATACGGGTTAGGGTACGGGTGAGGGTACAGCGTAGCGTATGGTTTAGGGTTAGGGTTAGGGTTAGGGTACGGCTTAGGGTACGGGTTAGGGTACGGGTGAGGGTACGGTGTAGGTTATGGATTAGGGTTAGGGTTAGGGTTAGGGATTGGTTTAGGGTACGGGTTAGGATTAGCATACGTGTTCGGGTTAGGGTTTTGGTTAGGGTTAGGGTACGCGTTAGGGTTAGGGTATGGGTTAGGTTTAGGGTACACTTTAGGATTAGGGTATTTATTAAACCTATCCCACTCTCTAGATACCACTTAGCACGTAAAGGAATATTATTTGGGGTTCAGCCATGGAGAAGATTTTAGTCACTAGGATAAGATAAAGAATAAACACATTATAAAAAAATCACATAAGGTTTTCTTTTTAACCTGTTCCTTAAAACACTAGTGTTTAGGAAATCTAATGGAGGCAAAAGCAGTAAAGGGAAGTTTAGGGTTAGGGTAAGGGTTAGGGTTAGGGTAGGGCTTAGGATACGGGTGAGGGTACTGGTGAGGGTACTGCGTAGGTTATTGGTTAGGGTTAGGGTACGGCTTAGGATACGGGTTAGGATATGGGTTAGGTTACGGCGTTGGGTATGGGTGAGGGTTAGGGTTAGGGTTAGGGTAAGGCTTTGGGTACGGGTTAGGGTACGGGTGAGGGTACGGCATAGGGTAGAGGTTAGGGTTAGGTTTAGGGTTAGGGTACGGCTTAGGATACGGGTTAGGGTACGGGTGAGGGTATGGCGTAGCGTATGGGTTAGGGTTAGGGTTAGGGTACGTCTTAGGGTATGGGTTAGGGTACGGGTGAGGGTACGGCGTAGGGTAAGGTTTAGGTTTAGGGTTAGGGTTAGTGTTAGTTTTAGGGTTAGGGATTGGTTTAGGGTACGGGTTAGGATTAGCGTACGTGTTAGGGTTAGATTTTGGGTTAGGGTTAGGGTACGCGTTAGGGTTACGGTATGGGTTAGGGTTAGGGTACACGTTAGGATTAGGGTATTTATTAAACCTATCCCACTCTCTAGATACCACTTAGCACGTAAAGGAATATTATTAGGGATCCAGCCATGGAGAAGATTTTAGTCACTAGGATAAGATAAAGAATAAACACATTATAAAAAAATCACATTAGGATTTTCTTTTTAACCTGTTCCTTAAAACACTAGTGCTTAGGAAATCTAATAAAGGCAAAAGCAATCAAGGGTAGTTTAGGGTTAGGGTTAGGGTTAGGGTTAGTGTTAGGGTTAGGGTACGGCTTAGGGTATGGGATAGGATACGGGTGAGGGTACGGCGTAGGTTAGGGGTTAGGGTTAGTGTTAGGGTTAGGGTTAGGGTATGGCTTAGGGTACGGGTGAGGGTACGGGTGAGGGTACTGCATAGGGTATTGGTTAGGGTTAGGGTACGGCTTAGGATACGTGTTAGGGTACGGGTTAGTGTACGGCGTAGAGTGTGGGTTAGGGTTAGGGTTAGTGTTAGGATTAGGGTTACAGTACATCTTAGGGTACGTGTTAGGGTACGGGTGAGGGTATGGCGTAGGTTATGGGTTAGGGTTAGGGTTAGGGTTAGGGTTACGGTACGGCTTAGGATACGGGTTAGGGTACGGGTGAGGGTACGGCGTAGGTTATGGGTTAGGGTTAGGGTTAGTGTTAGGGTTATGGTACGTCTTAGGTTATGGGATAGGGTACAGGTGAGGGTATGGCATAGGGTAGGGGTTAGGGTTAGGGTTAGGGTTAGGGTTAGGGTACGGCTTAGGGTACGGGTGAGGGTATGGGTGAGGATACTGCGTAGGGTATAGGTTAGGGTTACGGTACGTCTTAGGATACGGGTTAGGGTACGTGTGAGGGCACGGCGTAAGTTATGGGTTAGGTTTAGGTTTAGTGTTAGGGATATGGTTAGGGTTAAGTTATGGGATAGGGTACAGGTGAGGGTACGGTATAGGGTAGGGTTTAGGGTTAGGGTTAGTGTTAGGGTTACGGTTAGGGTATGGCTTAGGGTACGGGTGAGGGTACTGTGTAGGTCATTGGTTAGGGTTAGGTTATGGCTTAGGATACACGTTATTTTATGGGTTAGGGTACGGCGCAGGGTATGGGTAAGGGTTAGGGTTAGGGTTAGGGTTAGAGTTAGGGTACGGCTTAGGGTACGGGTTAGGGTACGGGTGAGGGTACGGCGTAGTGTATAGGTTAGGGTTAGGGTTAGGGTACGGCTTAGGGTACGGGTTAGGTTACGGGTGAGGGTACGGTGTAGGGTAAGGGTTAGGGTTAGGGTTAGGGTTAGTGTTAGTGTTAGGGTTAGGGTACGGCTTAGCGTATGGGATAGGGTACGGGTGAGGGTATGGCATAGGGTAGGGGTTAGGGTTAGGGTTAGGGTTAGAGTTAGGGTATGGCTTAAGGTACGGGTGAGGGTACGGGTGAGGGTACTGCGTAGGGTATTGGTTAGGGTTAGGGTATGGCTTAGGATACGTGTTAGGGTACGGGTTAGGGTACGGCGTAGAGTGTGGGTTAGGGTTAGGGTTAGTGTTAGGGTTAGGGTTACGGTACGTCTTAGGGTACGTGTTAGGGTACGGGTGAGGTTACGGCGTAGGTTATGGGTTAGGGTTAGGGTTAGTGTTAGGGTTAGGTTTAGGGTACGGCTTAGGATACGGGTTAGGGTACGGGTGAGCGTACGGCGTAGGTTATGGGTTAGGGTTAGGGTTAGTGTTAGGGTTATGGTACGGCTTAGGTTATGGGATAGGGTACAGGTGAGGGTATGGCATAGGGTAGGGGTTAGGGTTAGGGTTAGGGTTAGGGTTAGGGTACGGCTTAGGGTACGGGTGAGGGTTTGGGTGAGGATACTGCGTAGGGTATTGGTTAGGGTTAGGGTACGGCTTAGGATAAGGGTTATGGTACGTGTTAGGGTATGGCGTACGGTATGGTTTAGGGTTAGGTTTAGGGTTAGGGTTAGGGTTAGGGTTAGGGTACGGCTTAGGGTACGGGTTAGGGTACGGGTGAGGTTACGGCGTAGGGTATAGTTTAGGGTTAGGGTTAGGGTTAGGGTACGGCTTAGGATACGGGTTAGGGTACGGGTGAGGGTACGGCGTAGCGTATGGTTTAGGGTTAGGGTTAGGGTTAGGGTACGGCTTAGGGTACGGGTTAGGGTACGGGTGAGGGTATGGCGTAGTGTATAGGTTAGGGTTAGGGTTAGGGTTAGGGTATGGCTTAGGGTACGGGTGAGGGTACGGGTGAGGGTACTCTGTAGGCTATTGGTTATGGTTAGGGTACGGCTTAGAATACGGGTTAGGGTACGGGTTAGGTTACGGCGTAGGGTATGGGTTAGGGTTAAGGTTAGGGTTAGGGTTATGGTACGGCTTAGGGTACGGCTTAGGGTACGGGTGAGGGTAAGGAGTAGTGTATACGTTAGGGTTAGGGTTAGGGTTAGGGTTCGGCTTAGGGTACGGGTTAGGGTACGGGTGAGGGTATGGCGTAGTGTATATGTTAGGGTTAGGGTTAGGGTTAGGGTACGGCTTAGGGTATGGGATAGGGTACGGGTGAGGGTACGGCGTAGGGTAGGGGTTAGGTTTAGGGTTAGGGTTAGTGTTAGGGTTAGGGTACGGCTTAGGGTATGGGATAGGTTACGGGTGAGAGTACGGCGTAGGGTAGGGTTTAGGGTTAGGTTTAGGGTTAGTGTTAGGTTTAGGGTACCGCTTAGGGTATGGGATAGGGTACAGCGTAGGGTAGCGGTTAGGGTTAGGGTTAGGGTTAGGGTTAGGGTAAGGCTTTGGGTACGGGTTAGGGTACGGGTGAGGGTACGGGTGTGGGTACGGCGTAGGGTAGAGGTTAGGGTTAGGTTTAGGGTTAGGGTATGGCTTAGGGTACGGGTTAGGGTACGGGTGAGGGTACGGCGGAGGTTATGGGTTAGGGTTAGGGTTAGGGTTAGGGTTAGTTTTAGGGTTAGGGATTGGTTTAGGGTACGGGTTAGGATTAGCATACTTGTTCGGGTTAGGGTTTTGGTTAGGGTTAGGGTACACGTTAGGGTTAGGGTATGGGTTAGGTTTAGGGTACACTTTAGGATTAGGGTATTTATTAAACCTATCCCACTCTCTAGATACCACTTAGCACGTAAAGGATTATTATTTGGGGTTCAGCCATGGAGAAGATTTTAGTCACTAGGATAAGATAAAGAATAAACACATTATAAAAAAATCACATAAGGTTTTCTTTTTAACCTGTTCCTTAAAACACTAGTGTTTAGGAAATCTAATGGAGGCAAAAGCAGTAAAGGGTATTTTAGGGTTAGGGTATGGGTTAGGGTTAGGGTAGGGCTTAGGATACGGGTGAGGGTACTGGTGAGGGTACTGCATAGGTTATTGGTTAGGGTTAGGGTACGGCTTAGGATACGGGTTAGGATATGTGTTAGGTTACGGCGTTGGGTATGGGTGAGGGTTAGGGTTAGGGTTAGGGTAAGGCTTTGGGTACGGGTTAGGGTACGGGTGAGGTTACGGCGTAGGGTAGAGGTTAGGGTTAGGTTTAGGGTTAGGGTACGGCTTAGGATACGGGTTAGGGTACGGGTGAGGGTATGGCGTAGCGTATGGGTTAGGGTTAGGGTTAGGGTACGTCTTAGGGTACGGGTTAGGGTACGGGTGAGGGTACGGCGTAGGGTAAGGTTTAGGGTTAGGGTTAGGGTTAGGGTTAGTTTTAGGGTTAGGGATTGGTTTAGGGTACGGGTTAGGATTAGCGTACGTGTTAGGGTTAGATTTTGGGTTAGGGTTAGGGTACGCGTTAGGGTTACGGTATGGGTTAGGGTTAGGGTACACGTTAGGTTTAGGGTAATTATTAAACCTATCCCACTCTCTAGATACCACTTAGCACGTAAAGGAATATTATTAGGGATCCAGCCATGGAGAAGATTTTAGTCACTAGGATAAGATAAAGAATAAACACATTATAAAAAAATCACATTAGGATTTTCTTTTTAACCTGTTCCTTAAAACACTAGTGCTTAGGAAATCTAATAAAGGCAAAAGCAATCAAGGGTAGTTTAGGGTTAGGGTTAGGGTTAGGGTTAGTGTTAGGGTTAGGGTACGGCTTAGGGTATGGGATAGGATACGGGTGAGGGTACGGCGTAGGTTAGGGGTTAGAGTTAGGGTTAGGGTTAGGGTTAGGGTATGGCTTAGGGTACGGGTGAGGGTACGGGTGAGGGTACTGCGTAGGGTATTGCTTAGGGTTAGGGTACGGCTTAGGATACGTGTTAGGGTCCGGGTTAGGGTACTGCGTAGAGTGTGGGTTAGGGTTAGGGTTAGTGTTAGGGTTAGGGTTACGGTACGTCTTAGGGTACGTGTTAGGGTACGGGTGAGGGTACGGCGTAGGTTATGGGTTAGGGTTAGGGTTAGGGTTAGGGTTAGGGTACGGCTTAGGATACGGGTTAGTGTACGGGTGAGGGTACGGCATAGGTTATGGTTTAGGGTTAGGGTTAGTGTTAGGGTTATGGTACGGCTTAGGTTATGGGATAGGGTACAGGTGAGGGTATGGCATAGGGTAGGGGTTAGGGTTAGGGTTAGGGTTAGGGTAAGGGTTAGGGTACGGCTTAGGGTACGGGTGAGGGTATGGGTGAGGATACTGCGTAGGGTATTGGTTAGGGTTAGGGTACGGCTTAGGATATGGGTTAGGGTACGTGTTAGGGTATGGTGTACGGTATGGGTTAGGGTTAGGGTTAGGGTTAGGGTTAGGGTTAGGGTTAGGGTACGGCTTAGGGTACGGGTTAGGGTACGGGTGAGGTTACGGCGTAGGGTAAAGTTTAGGGTTAGGGTTAGGGTTAGGGTACGGCTTAGGATACGGGTTAGGGTACGGGTGAGGGTACGGCGTAGCGTATGGTTTAGGGTTAGGGTTAGGGTTAGGGTACGGCTTAGGGTACGGGTTAGGGTACGGGTGAGGGTACGGTGTAGGTTATGGATTAGGGTTAGGGTTAGGGTTAGGGTTAGTTTTAGGGTTAGGGATTGGTTTAGGGTACGGGTTAGGATTAGCATACGTGTTCGGGTTAGGGTTTTGGTTAGGGTTAGGGTACGCGTTAGGGTTAGGGTATGGGTTAGGTTTAGGGTACACTTTAGGATTAGGGTATTTATTAAACCTATCCCACTCTCTAGATACCACTTAGCAAGTAAAGGAATATTATTTGGGGTTCAGCCATGGAGAAGATTTTAGTCACTAGGATAAGATAAAGAATAAACACATTATAAAAAATCACATAAGGTTTTCTTTTTAACCTGTTCCTTAAAACACTAGTGTTTAGGAAATCTAATGGAGGCAAAAGCAGTAAAGGGTAGTTTAGGGTTAGGGTTAGGGTTAGGGTTAGGGTAGGACTTAGGATACGGGTGAGGGTACTGGTGAGGGTACTGCGTAGGTTATTGGTTAGGGTTAGGGTACGGCTTAGGATACGGGTTAGGATATGGGTTAGGTTACGGCGTTGGGTATGGGTGAGGGTTAGGGTTAGAGTTAGGGTAAGGCTTTGGGTAAGGGTTAGGGTACGGGTGAGGGTACGGGTGAGGGTACTCTGTAGGCTATTGGTTATGGTTAGGGTACGGCTTAGAATACGGGTTAGGGTACGGGTTAGGTTACGGCGTAGGGTATGGGTTAGGGTTAAGGTTAGGGTTAGGGTTATGGTACGGCTTAGGGTACGGCTTAGGGTACGGGTGAGGGTAAGGAGTAGTGTATACGTTAGGGTTAGGGTTAGGGTTAGGGTTCGGCTTAGGGTACGGGTTAGGGTACGGGTGAGGGTATGGCGTAGTGTATATGTTAGGGTTAGGGTTAGGGTTAGGGTACGGCTTAGGGTATGGGATAGGGTACGGGTGAGGGTACGGCGTAGGGTAGGGGTTAGGTTTAGGGTTAGGGTTAGTGTTAGGGTTAGGGTACGGCTTAGGGTATGGGATAGGTTACGGGTGAGAGTACGGCGTAGGGTAGGGTTTAGGGTTAGGTTTAGGGTTAGTGTTAGGTTTAGGGTACCGCTTAGGGTATGGGATAGGGTACAGCGTAGGGTAGCGGTTAGGGTTAGGGTTAGGGTTAGGGTTAGGGTAAGGCTTTGGGTACGGGTTAGGGTACGGGTGAGGGTACGGGTGTGGGTACGGCGTAGGGTAGAGGTTAGGGTTAGGTTTAGGGTTAGGGTATGGCTTAGGGTACGGGTTAGGGTACGGGTGAGGGTACGGCGGAGGTTATGGGTTAGGGTTAGGGTTAGGGTTAGGGTTAGTTTTAGGGTTAGGGATTGGTTTAGGGTACGGGTTAGGATTAGCATACTTGTTCGGGTTAGGGTTTTGGTTAGGGTTAGGGTACACGTTAGGGTTAGGGTATGGGTTAGGTTTAGGGTACACTTTAGGATTAGGGTATTTATTAAACCTATCCCACTCTCTAGATACCACTTAGCACGTAAAGGATTATTATTTGGGGTTCAGCCATGGAGAAGATTTTAGTCACTAGGATAAGATAAAGAATAAACACATTATAAAAAAATCACATAAGGTTTTCTTTTTAACCTGTTCCTTAAAACACTAGTGTTTAGGAAATCTAATGGAGGCAAAAGCAGTAAAGGGTATTTTAGGGTTAGGGTATGGGTTAGGGTTAGGGTAGGGCTTAGGATACGGGTGAGGGTACTGGTGAGGGTACTGCATAGGTTATTGGTTAGGGTTAGGGTACGGCTTAGGATACGGGTTAGGATATGTGTTAGGTTATGGCGTTGGGTATGGGTGAGGGTTAGGGTTAGGGTTAGGGTAAGGCTTTGGGTACGGGTTAGGGTACGGGTGAGGTTACGGCGTAGGGTAGAGGTTAGGGTTAGGTTTAGGGTTAGGGTACGGCTTAGGATACGGGTTAGGGTACGGGTGAGGGTATGGCGTAGCGTATGGGTTAGGGTTAGGGTTAGGGTACGTCTTAGGGTACGGGTTAGGGTACGGGTGAGGGTACGGCGTAGGGTAAGGTTTAGGGTTAGGGTTAGGGTTAGGGTTAGTTTTAGGGTTAGGGATTGGTTTAGGGTACGGGTTAGGATTAGCGTACGTGTTAGGGTTAGATTTTGGGTTAGGGTTAGGGTACGCGTTAGGGTTACGGTATGGGTTAGGGTTAGGGTACACGTTAGGTTTAGGGTAATTATTAAACCTATCCCACTCTCTAGATACCACTTAGCACGTAAAGGAATATTATTAGGGATCCAGCCATGGAGAAGATTTTAGTCACTAGGATAAGATAAAGAATAAACACATTATAAAAAAATCACATTAGGATTTTCTTTTTAACCTGTTCCTTAAAACACTAGTGCTTAGGAAATCTAATAAAGGCAAAAGCAATCAAGGGTAGTTTAGGGTTAGGGTTAGGGTTAGGGTTAGTGTTAGGGTTAGGGTACGGCTTAGGGTATGGGATAGGATACGGGTGAGGGTACGGCGTAGGTTAGGGGTTAGAGTTAGGGTTAGGGTTAGGGTTAGGGTATGGCTTAGGGTACGGGTGAGGGTACGGGTGAGGGTACTGCGTAGGGTATTGCTTAGGGTTAGGGTACGGCTTAGGATACGTGTTAGGGTCCGGGTTAGGGTACTGCGTAGAGTGTGGGTTAGGGTTAGGGTTAGTGTTAGGGTTAGGGTTACGGTACGTCTTAGGGTACGTGTTAGGGTACGGGTGAGGGTACGGCGTAGGTTATGGGTTAGGGTTAGGGTTAGGGTTAGGGTTAGGGTACGGCTTAGGATACGGGTTAGTGTACGGGTGAGGGTACGGCATAGGTTATGGTTTAGGGTTAGGGTTAGTGTTAGGGTTATGGTACGGCTTAGGTTATGGGATAGGGTACAGGTGAGGGTATGGCATAGGGTAGGGGTTAGGGTTAGGGTTAGGGTTAGGGTAAGGGTTAGGGTACGGCTTAGGGTACGGGTGAGGGTATGGGTGAGGATACTGCGTAGGGTATTGGTTAGGGTTAGGGTACGGCTTAGGATATGGGTTAGGGTACGTGTTAGGGTATGGTGTACGGTATGGGTTAGGGTTAGGGTTAGGGTTAGGGTTAGGGTTAGGGTTAGGGTACGGCTTAGGGTACGGGTTAGGGTACGGGTGAGGTTACGGCGTAGGGTAAAGTTTAGGGTTAGGGTTAGGGTTAGGGTACGGCTTAGGATACGGGTTAGGGTACGGGTGAGGGTACGGCGTAGCGTATGGTTTAGGGTTAGGGTTAGGGTTAGGGTACGGCTTAGGGTACGGGTTAGGGTACGGGTGAGGGTACGGTGTAGGTTATGGATTAGGGTTAGGGTTAGGGTTAGGGTTAGTTTTAGGGTTAGGGATTGGTTTAGGGTACGGGTTAGGATTAGCATACGTGTTCGGGTTAGGGTTTTGGTTAGGGTTAGGGTACGCGTTAGGGTTAGGGTATGGGTTAGGTTTAGGGTACACTTTAGGATTAGGGTATTTATTAAACCTATCCCACTCTCTAGATACCACTTAGCAAGTAAAGGAATATTATTTGGGGTTCAGCCATGGAGAAGATTTTAGTCACTAGGATAAGATAAAGAATAAACACATTATAAAAAATCACATAAGGTTTTCTTTTTAACCTGTTCCTTAAAACACTAGTGTTTAGGAAATCTAATGGAGGCAAAAGCAGTAAAGGGTAGTTTAGGGTTAGGGTTAGGGTTAGGGTTAGGGTAGGACTTAGGATACGGGTGAGGGTACTGGTGAGGGTACTGCGTAGGTTATTGGTTAGGGTTAGGGTACGGCTTAGGATACGGGTTAGGATATGGGTTAGGTTACGGCGTTGGGTATGGGTGAGGGTTAGGGTTAGAGTTAGGGTAAGGCTTTGGGTAAGGGTTAGGGTACGGGTGAGGGTACGGCGTAGAGTAGAGGTTAGGGTTAGGTTTAGGGTTAAGGTACGGCTTATGATACGGGTTAGGGTATGGGTGAGGGTACGGCGTAGCGTATGGGTTAGGGTTAGGGTAAGGGTTAGGGTTAGTTTTAGGGTTAGGGATTGGTTTAGGGTATGGGTTAGGATTAGCGTACGTGTTAGGGTTAGGGTTTGGGTTAGGGTTAGAGTACGCATTAGGGTTAAGGTGTGGGTTAGGGTTAGGGTACACGTTAGGATTAGGGTATTTATTAAACCTATCCCACTCTCTAGATACCACTTAGCACGTAAAGGAATATTATTTAGGATCCAGCCATGGAGAAGATTTTCGTCACTAGGATAAGATAAAGAATAAACACATTATAAAAAAATCACATTAGGATTTTCTTTTTAACCTGTTCCTTAAAACACTAGTGCTTAGGAAATCTAATGGACGCAAAAGCAGTCAAGGGTAGTTTAGGGTTAGGGTTAGGGTTAGTGTTAGGGTTAGGGTACGGCTTAGGGTATGGGATAGGGTACAGGTGAGGGTATGGCATAGGGTAGGGGTTAGGGTTAGGGTTAGGGTTAGGGTTAGGGTACGGCTTATGGTACGGGTGAGGGTTTGGGTGAGGATACTGCGTAGGGTATTGGTTAGGGTTAGGGTACGGCTTAGGATAAGGGTTATGGTACGTGTTAGGGTATGGCGTACGGTATGGGTTAGGGTTAGGTTTAGGGTTAGGGTTAGGGTTAGGGTTAGGGTACGGCTTAGGGTACGGGTTAGGGTACGGGTGAGGTTACGGCTTAGGGTATAGTTTAGGGTTAGGGTTAGGGTTAGGGTACGGCTTAGGATACGGGTTAGGGTACGGGTGAGGGTACGGCATAGCGTATGGTTTAGGGTTAGGGTTAGGGTTAGGGTACGGCTTAGGGTACGGGTTAGGGTACGGGTGAGGGTACGGCGTAGGTTATGGGTTAGGGTTAGGGTTAGGGTTAGGGTTAGTTTTAGGGTTAGGGATTGGTTTAGGGTACGGGTTAGGATTAGCATACGTGTTCGGGTTAGGGTTTTGGTTAGGGTTAGGGTACACGTTAGGGTTAGGGTATGGGTTAGGTTTAGGGTACACTTTAGGATTAGGGTATTTATTAAACCTATCCCACTCTCTAGATACCACTTAGCACGTAAAGGATTATTATTTGGGGTTCAGCCATGGAGAAGATTTTAGTCACTAGGATAAGATAAAGAATAAACACATTATAAAAAAATCACATAAGGTTTTCTTTTTAACCTGTTCCTTAAAACACTAGTGTTTAGGAAATCTAATGGAGGCAAAAGCAGTAAAGGGTATTTTAGGGTTAGGGTAAGGGTTAGGGTTAGGGTAGGGCTTAGGATACGGGTGAGGGTACTGGTGAGGGTACTGCATAGGTTATTGGTTAGGGTTAGGGTACGGCTTAGGATACGGGTTAGGATATGGGTTAGGTTACGGCGTTGGGTATGGGTGAGGGTTAGGGTTAGGGTTAGGGTAAGGCTTTGGGTACGGGTTAGGGTACGGGTGAGGGTACGGCGTAGGGTAGAGGTTAGGGTTAGGTTTAGGATTAGGGTACGGCTTAGGATACGGGTTAGGGTACGGGTGAGGGTATGGCGTAGCGTATGGGTTAGGGTTAGGGTTAGGGTACGTCTTAGGGTACGGGTTAGGGTACGGGTGAGGGTACGGCGTAGGGTAAGGTTTAGGGTTAGGGTTAGGGTTAGGGTTAGTTTTAGGGTTAGGGATTGGTTTAGGGTACGGGTTAGGATTAGCGTACGTGTTAGGGTTAGATTTTGGGTTAGGGTTAGGGTACGCGTTAGGGTTACGGTATGGGTTAGGGTTAGGGTACACGTTAGGATTAGGGTATTTATTAAACCTATCCCACTCTCTAGATACCACTTAGCACGTAAAGGAATATTATTAGGGATCCAGCCATGGAGAAGATTTTAGTCACTAGGATAAGATAAAGAATAAACACGTTATAAAAAAAATCACATTAGGATTTTCTTTTTAACCTGTTCCTTAAAACACTAGTGCTTAGGAAATCTAATAAAGGCAAAAGCAATCAAGGGTAGTTTAGGGTTAGGGTTAGGGTTAGGGTTAGTGTTAGGGTTAGGGTACGGCTTAGGGTATGGGATAGGATACGGGTGAGGGTACGGCGTAGGTTATGGGTTAGGGTTAGGGTTAGGGTTAGGGTTAGGGTATGGCTTAGGGTACGGGTGAGGGTACGGGTGAGGGTACTGCGTAGGGTAATGCTTAGGGTTAGGGTACGGCTTAGGATATGTGTTAGGGTACGGGTTAGGGTACGGCGTAGAGTGTGGGTTAGGGTTAGGGTTAGTGTTAGGGTTAGGGTTACGGTACGTCTTAGGGTACGTGTTAGGGTACGGGTGAGGGTACGGCGTAGGTTATGGGTTAGGGTTAGGGTTAGGGTTAGGGTACGGCTTAGGATACGGGTTATTGTACGGGTGAGGGTACGGCATAGGTTATGGTTTAGGGTTAGGGTTAGTGTTAGGGTTATGGTACGGCTTAGGTTATGGGATAGGGTACAGGTGAGGGTATGGCATAGGGTAGGGGTTAGGGTTAGGGTTAGGGTTAGGGTAAGGGTTAGGGTACGGCTTAGGGTACGGGTGAGGGTATGGGTGAGGATACTGCATAGGGTATTGATTAGCTTTAGGGTACGGCTTAGTATATGGGTTAGGGTACATGTTAGGGTATGGCGTACGGTATGGGTTAGGGTTAGGGTTAGGGTTAGGGTTAGGGTTAGGGTACGGCTTAGGGTACGGGTTAGGGTACGGGTGAGGTTACGGCGTAGGGTATAGTTTAGGGTTAGGGTTAGGGTTAGGGTACGGCTTAGGATACGGGTTAGGGTACGGGTGAGGGTACAGCGTAGCGTATGGTTTAGGGTTAGGGTTAGGGTTAGGGTACGGCTTAGGGTACGGGTTAGGGTACGGGTGAGTGTACGGTGTAGGTTATGGATTAGGGTTAGGGTTAGGGTTAGGGATTGGTTTAGGGTACGGGTTAGGATTAGCATACGTGTTCGGGTTAGGGTTTTGGTTAGGGTTAGGGTACGCGTTAGGGTTAGGGTATGGGTTAGGTTTAGGGTACACTTTAGGATTAGGGTATTTATTAAACCTATCCCACTCTCTAGATACCACTTAGCACGTAAAGGAATATTATTTGGGGTTCAGCCATGGAGAAGATTTTAGTCACTAGGATAAGATAAAGAATAAACACATTATAAAAAAATCACATAAGGTTTTCTTTTTAACCTGTTCCTTAAAACACTAGTGTTTAGGAAATCTAATGGAGGCAAAAGCAGTAAAGGGTAGTTTAGGGTTAGGGTAAGGGTTAGGGTTAGGGTAGGGCTTAGGATACGGGTGAGGGTACTGGTGAGGGTACTGCGTAGGTTATTGGTTAGGGTTAGGGTACGGCTTAGGATACGGGTTAGGATATGGGTTAGGTTACGGCGTTGGGTATGGGTGAGGGTTAGGGTTAGGGTTAGGGTAAGGCTTTGGGTACGGGTTAGGGTACGGGTGAGGGTACGGCATAGGGTAGAGGTTAGGGTTAGGTTTAGGGTTAGGGTACGGCTTAGGATACGGGTTAGGGTACGGGTGAGGGTATGGCGTAGCGTATGGGTTAGGGTTAGGGTTAGGGTACGTCTTAGGGTATGGGTTAGGGTACGGGTGAGGGTACGGCGTAGGGTAAGGTTTAGGTTTAGGGTTAGGGTTAGTGTTAGTTTTAGGGTTAGGGATTGGTTTAGGGTACGGGTTAGGATTAGCGTACGTGTTAGGGTTAGATTTTGGGTTAGGGTTAGGGTACGCGTTAGGGTTACGGTATGGGTTAGGGTTAGGGTACACGTTAGGATTAGGGTATTTATTAAACCTATCCCACTCTCTAGATACCACTTAGCACGTAAAGGAATATTATTAGGGATCCAGCCATGGAGAAGATTTTAGTCACTAGGATAAGATAAAGAATAAACACATTATAAAAAAATCACATTAGGATTTTCTTTTTAACCTGTTCCTTAAAACACTAGTGCTTAGGAAATCTAATAAAGGCAAAAGCAATCAAGGGTAGTTTAGGGTTAGGGTTAGGGTTAGGGTTAGTGTTAGGGTTAGGGTACGGCTTAGGGTATGGGATAGGATACGGGTGAGGGTACGGCGTAGGTTAGGGGTTAGGGTTAGGGTTAGGGTTAGGGTTAGGGTATGGCTTAGGGTACGGGTGAGGGTACGGGTGAGGGTACTGCGTAGGGTATTGCTTAGGGTTAGGGTACGGCTTAGGATACGTGTTAGGGTACGGGTTAGGGTACGGCGTAGAGTGTGGGTTAGGGTTAGGGTTAGTGTTAGGGTTAGGGTTACGGTACATCTTAGGGTACGTGTTAGGGTACGGGTGAGGGTACGGCGTAGGTTATGGGTTAGGGTTAGGGTTAGGGTTAGGGTTAGGGTACGGCTTAGGATACGGGTTAGTGTACGGGTGAGGGTACGGCATAGGTTATGGTTTAGGGTTAGGGTTAGGGTTAGGGTACGGCTTAGGGTACGGGTTAGGGTACGGGTGAGGGTACGGTGTAGGTTATGGATTAGGGTTAGGGTTAGGGTTAGGGTTAGTTTTAGGGTTAGGGATTGGTTTAGGGTACGGGTTAGGATTAGCATACGTGTTCGGGTTAGGGTTTTGGTTAGGGTTAGGGTACGCGTTAGGGTTAGGGTATGGGTTAGGTTTAGGGTACACTTTAGGATTAGGGTATTTATTAAACCTATCCCACTCTCTAGATACCACTTAGCACGTAAAGGAATATTATTTGGGGTTCAGCCATGGAGAAGATTTTAGTCACTAGGATAAGATAAAGAATAAACACATTATAAAAAAATCACATAAGGTTTTCTTTTTAACCTGTTCCTTAAAACACTAGTGTTTAGGAAATCTAATGGAGGCAAAAGCAGTAAAGGGTAGTTTAGGGTTAGGGTTAGGGTTAGGGTTAGGGTAGGACTTAGGATACGGGTGAGGGTACTGGTGAGGGCACTGCGTAGGTTATTGGTTAGGGTTAGGGTACGGCTTAGGATACGGGTTAGGATATGGGTTAGGTTACGGCATTGGGTATGGGTGAGGGTTAGGGTTAGGGTTAGGGTAAGGCTTTGGGTAAGGGTTAGGGTACGGGTGAGGGTACGGCGTAGGGTAGAGGTTAGGGTTAGGTTTAGGTTTAAGGTACGGCTTATGATACGGGTTAGGGTATGGGTGAGGGTACGGCGTAGCGTATGGGTTAGGGTTAGGGTAAGGGTTAGGGTTAGTTTTAGGGTTAGGGATTGGTTTAGGGTACGGGTTAGGATTAGCGTACGTGTTAGGGTTAGGGTTTGGGTTAGGGTTAGAGTACGCATTAGGGTTAAGGTGTGGGTTAGGGTTAGGGTACACGTTAGGATTAGGGTATTTATTAAACCTATCCCACTCTCTAGATACCACTTAGCACGTAAAGGAATATTATTTAGGATCCAGCCATGGAGAAGATTTTCGTCACTAGGATAAGATAAAGAATAAACACATTATAAAAAAATCACATTAGGATTTTCTTTTTAACCTGTTCCTTAAAACACTAGTGCTTAGGAAATCTAATGGACGCAAAAGCAGTCAAGGGTAGTTTAGGGTTCGTGTTAGGGTTAGGGTTAGTGTTAGGGTTAGGGTACGGCTTAGGGTATGGGATAGGGTACGGGTGAGGGTACGGCGTAGGGTAGGGGTAGGGTTAGGGTTAGGGTTAGGGTTACGGTTAGGGTATGGCTTAGGGTACGGCTGAGGGTACTGCGTAGGGTATTGGTTAGGGTTAGGGTACGGCTTAGGATACGTGTTAGGGTACGGGTTAGGGTACGGCGTAGAGTGTGTGTTAGGGTTAGGGTTAGTGTTAGGGTTAGGGTTACGGTACATCTTAGGGTACGTGTTAGGGTACGGGTGAGGGTACGGCGTAGGTTATGGGTTAGGGTTAGGGTTAGGGTTAGGGTTACGGTACGGCTTAGGATACGGGTTAGGGTACGGGTGAGGGTACGGCGTAGGTTATGGGTTAGGGTTAGGGTTAGTGTTAGGGTTATGGTACGTCTTAGGTTATGGGATAGGGTACAGGTGAGGGTATGGCATAGGGTAGGGGTTAGGGTTAGGGTTAGGGTTAGGGTAAGGGTTAGGGTACGGCTTAGGGTACGGGTGAGGGTATGGGTGAGGATACTGCGTAGGGTATTGGTTAGGGTTACGGTACGTCTTAGGATACGGGTTAGGGTACGGGTGAGGGCACGGCGTAGGTTATGGGTTAGGGTTAGGTTTAGTGTTAGGGATATGGTTAGGGTTAGGTTATGGGATAGGGTACAGGTGAGGGTACGGTATAGGGTAGGGTTTAGGGTTAGGGTTAGTGTTAGGGTTACGGTTAGGGTATGGCTTAGGGTACGGGTGAGGGTACTGTGTAGGTCATTGGTTAGGGTTAGGTTATGGCTTAGGATACACGTTATTGTATGGGTTAGGGTACGGCGCAGGGTATGGGTAAGGGTTAGGGTTAGGGTTAGGGTTAGAGTTAGGGTACGGCTTAGGGTACGGGTTAGGGTACGGGTGAGGGTACGGCGTAGTGTATAGGTTAGGGTTAGGGTTAGGGTACGGCTTAGGGTACGGGTTAGGTTACGGGTGAGGGTACGGCGTAGGGTAAGGGTTAGGGTTAGGGTTACGGTTAGTGTTAGGGTTAGGGTTAGGGTACGGCTTAGCGTATGGGATAGGGTACGGGTGAGGGTACGGCATGGGGTAGGGGTTAGGGTTAGGGTTAGAGTTAGGGTATGGCTTAAGGTACGGGTGAGGATACGGGTGAGGGTACTGCGTAGGGTATTGGTTAGGGTTAGGGTATGGCTTAGGATACGTGTTAGGGTACGGGTTAGGGTACGGCGTAGAGTGTGGGTTAGGGTTAAGGTTAGTGTTAGGGTTAGGGTTACGGTACGTCTTAGGGTACGTGTTAGGGTACGGGTGAGGGTACGGCGTAGGTTATGGGTTAGGGTTAGTGTTAGGGTTAGGTTTAGGGTACGGCTTAGGATACGGGTTAGGGTACGGGTGAGGGTACGGCGTAGGTTATGGGTTAGGTTTAGGGTTAGTGTTAGGGTTATGGTACGGCTTAGGTTATGGGATAGGGTACAGGTGAGGGTATGGCATAGGGTAGGGGTTAGGGTTAGGGTTAGGGTTAGGGTTAGGGTTAGGGTACGGCTTAGGGTACGGGTGAGGGTTTGGGTGAGGATACTGCGTAGGGTATTGGTTAGGGTTAGGGTACGGCTTAGGATAAGGGTTATGGTACGTGTTAGGGTATGGCGTACGGTATGGGTTAGGGTTAGGTTTAGGGTTAGGGTTAGGGTTAGGGTTAGGGTACGGCTTAGGGTACGGGTTAGGGTACGGGTGAGGTTACGGCGTAGGGTATAGTTTAGGGTTAGGGTTAGGGTTAGGGTACGGCTTAGGATACGGGTTAGGGTACGGGTGAGGGTACGGCGTAGCGTATGGTTTAGGGTTAGGGTTAGGGTTAGGGTATGGCTTAGGGTACGGGTTAGGGTACGGGTGAGGGTATGGCGTAGTGTATAGGTTAGGGTTAGGGTTAGGTTTAGGGTATGGCTTAGGGTACGGGTGAGGGTACGGGTGAGGGTACTCTGTAGGCTATTGGTTATGGTTAGGGTATGGCTTAGAATACGGGTTAGGGTACGGGTTAGGTTACGGCGTAGGGTATGGGTTAGGGTTAAGGTTAGGGTTAGGGTTAGGGTACGGCTTAGGGTACGGCTTAGGGTACGGGTGAGGGTAAGGAGTAGTGTATAGGTTAGGGTTAGGGTTAGGGTTAGGGTTCGGCTTAGGGTACGGGTTAGGGTACGGGTGAGGGTATGGCGTAGTGTATATGTTAGGGTTAGGGTTAGGGTTAGGGTACGGCTTAGGGTATGGGATAGGGTACGGGTGAGGGTACGGCGTAGGGTAGGGGTTAGGTTTAGGGTTAGGGTTAGTGTTAGGTTTAGGGTACGGCTTAGGGTATGGGATAGGTTACGGGTGAGGGTACGGCGTAGGGTAGGGTTTAGGGTTCGGTTTAGGGTTAGTGTTAGGTTTAGGGTACCGCTTAGGGTATGGGATAGGGTACAGCGTAGGGTAGCGGTTAGGGTTAGGGTTAGGGTTAGGGTTAGGGTACGGCTTAGGATACGGTTTAGGGTACGGGTGAGGGTACGGCGTAGCGTATGGGTTAGGGTTAGGGTTAGGGTTAGGGTACGGCTTAGGGTACGGGTTAGGGTACGGGTGAGGGTACGGCGTAGGTTATGGGTTAGGGTTAGGGTTAGGGTTAGGGTTAGTTTTAGGGTTAGGGATTGGTTTAGGGTACGGGTTAGGATTAGCATACTTGTTCGGGTTAGGGTTTTGGTTAGGGTTAGGGTACACGTTAGGGTTAGGGTATGGGTTAGGTTTAGGGTACACTTTAGGATTAGGGTATTTATTAAACCTATCCCACTCTCTAGATACCACTTAGCACGTAAAGGATTATTATTTGGGGTTCAGCCATGGAGAAGATTTTAGTCACTAGGATAAGATAAAGAATAAACACATTATAAAAAAATCACATAAGGTTTTCTTTTTAACCTGTTCCTTAAAACACTAGTGTTTAGGAAATCTAATGGAGGCAAAAGCAGTAAAGGGTAGTTTAGGGTTAGGGTAAGGGTTAGGGTTAGGGTAGGGCTTAGGATACGGGTGAGGGTACTGGTGAGGTTACTGCGTAGGTTATTGGTTAGGGTTAGGGTACGGCTTAGGATACGGGTTAGGATATGGGTTAGGTTACGGCGTTGGGTATGGGTGAGGGTTAGGGTTAGGGTTAGGGTAAGGCTTTGGGTACGGGTTAGGGTACGGGTGAGGGTACGGCGTAGGGTAGAGTTTAGGGTTAGGTTTAGGGTTAGGGTACGGCTTAGGATACGGGTTAGGGTACGGGTGAGGGTATGGCGTAGCGTATGGGTTAGGGTTAGGGTTAGGGTACGTCTTAGGGTACGGGTTAGGGTACGGGTGAGGGTACGGCGTAGGGTAAGGTTTAGGGTTAGGGTTAGGGTTAGTGTTAGTTTTAGGGTTAGGGATTGGTTTAGGGTACGGGTTAGGATTAGCGTACGTGTTAGGGTTAGATTTTGGGTTACGGTTAGGGTACGCGTTAGGGTTACGGTATGGGTTAGGGTTAGGGTACACGTTAGGATTAGGGTATTTATTAAACCTATCCCACTCTCTAGATACCACTTAGCACGTAAAGGAATATTATTAGGGATCCAGCCATGGAGAAGATTTTAGTCACTAGGATAAGATAAAGAATAAACACATTATAAGAAAATCACATTAGGATTTTCTTTTTAACCTGTTCCTTAAAACACTAGTGCTTAGGAAATCTAATAAAGGCAAAAGCAATCAAGGGTAGTTTAGGGTTAGGGTTAGGGTTAGGGTTAGTGTTAGGGTTAGGGTACGGCTTAGGGTATGGGATAGGATACGGGTGAGTGTACGGCGTAGGTTAGGGGTTAGGGTTAGGGTTAGGGTTAGGGTTAGGGTATGGCTTAGGGTACGGGTGAGGGTACGGGTGAGGGTACGGCGTAGAGTGTGGGTTAGGGTTAGGGTTAGTGTTAGGGTTAGGGTTACGGTACGTCTTAGGGTACGTGTTAGGGTACGGGTGAGGGTACGGCGTAGCGTATGGTTTAGGGTTAGGTTTAGGGTTAGGGTACGGCTTAGGGTACGGGTTAGGGTACGGGTGAGGGTACGGTGTAGGTTATGGATTAGGGTTAGGGTTAGGGTTAGGGTTAGTTTTAGGGTTAGGGATTGGTTTAGGGTACGGGTTAGGATTAGCATACATGTTCGGGTTAGGGTTTTGGTTAGGGTTAGGGTACGCGTTAGGGTTAGGGTATGGGTTAGGTTTAGGGTACACTTTAGGATTAGGGTATTTATTAAACCTATCCCACTCTCTAGATACCACTTAGCACGTAAAGGAATATTATTTGGGGTTCAGCCATGGAGAAGATTTTAGTCACTAGGATAAGATAAAGAATAAACACATTATAAAAAAATCACATAAGGTTTTCTTTTTAACCTGTTCCTTAAAACACTAGTGTTTAGGAAATCTAATGGAGGCAAAAGCAGTAAAGGGTAGTTTAGGGTTAGGGTTAGGGTTAGGGTTAGGGTAGGGCTTAGGATACGGGTGAGGGTACTGGTGAGGGTACTGCATAGGTTATTGGTTAGGGTTAGGGTACGGCTTAGGATACGGGTTAGGATATGGGTTAGGTTACGGCGTTGGGTATGGGTGAGGGTTAGGGTTAAGGTTAGGGTAAGGCTTTGGGTACGGGTTAGGGTACGGGTGAGGGTACGGCGTAGGGTAGAGGTTAGGGTTAGGTTTAGGATTAGGGTACGGCTTAGGATACGGGTTAGGGTATGGGTGAGGGTACGGCGTAGCGTATGGGTTAGGGTTAGGGTTAGGGTTAGGGTTAGTTTTAGGGTTAGGGATTGGTTTAGGGTACGGGTTAGGATTAGCGTACGTTTTAGGGTTAGGGTTTGGGTTAGGGTTAGGGTACGCATTAGGGTTAGGGTATGGGTTAGGGTTAGGGTACACGTTAGGATTAGGGTATTTATTAAACCTATCCCACTCTCTAGATACCACTTAGCACGTAAAGGAATATTATTTAGGGTCCAGCCATGGAGAAGATTTTCGTCACTAGGATAAGATAAAGAATAAACACATTATAAAAAAATCACATTAGGATTTTCTTTTTAACCTGTTCCTTAAAACACTAGTGCTTAGGAAATCTAATGGAGGCAAAAGCAGTGAAGGGTAGTTTAGGGTTAGGGTTAGGGTTAGGGTTAGTGTTAGGGTTAGGGTACGGCTTAGGGTATGGGATAGGGTATGGGTGAGGATACGGCATAGGGTAGGGTTTAGGGTTAAGGTTAGTGTTAGGGTTAGGGTTAGGGTATGGTTTAGGGTACGGGTGAGGGTACTGTGTAGGTCATTGGTTAGGGTTAGGTTAAGGCTTAGGATACAGGTTATTGTATGGGTTAGGGTACGGCACAGGGTATGGGTAAGGGTTAGGGTTAGGGTTAGGGTTAGAGTTAGGGTACGGCTTAAGGTACGGGTTAGGGTACGGGTGAGGGTACGGCGTAGTGTATAGGTTAGGGTTAGGGGTAGGGTATGGCTTAGGGTACGGGTTAGGTTACGGGTGAGGGTACGGGTGAGGGTACTGCGTAGGGTATTGGTTAGGGTTAGGGTACGGCTTAGGATACGTGTTAGGGTACGGGTTAGGGTACGCCGTAGAGTGTGGGTTAGGGTTAGGGTTATTGTTAGGGTTAGGGTTACAGTACGTCTTAGGGTACGTGTTAGGGTACAGATGAGGGTACGGCGTAGGTTATGGGTTAGGGATAGGGTTAGTGTTAGGGTTATGGTACGGCTTAGGTTATGGGATAGGGTAGAGGTGAGGGTATGGCATAGGGTAGGGGTTAGGGTTAGGGTTAGGGTTAGGGTTAGGGTTAGGGTACGGCTTAGGGTACGGGTGAGGGTATGGGTGAGGATACTGCGTAGGGTATTGGTTAGGGTTAGGGTACGGCTTAGGATACGGGTTAAGGTACGGGTGAGGGTACGGCGTAGGGTATGGGTTAGGGTTAGGGTTAGGGTTAGTGTTAGGGTTAGGGTACCGCTTAGGGTATGGGATAGGGTATGGCGTAGGGTAGCGGTTAGGGTTAGGGTTAGGGTTAGGGTACGGCTTAGGATACGGGTTAGGGTACGGGTGAGGGTACGGCGTAGCGTATGGGTTAGGGTTAGGGTTAGGGTTAGGGTACGGCTTAGGGCACGGGTTAGGGTACGGGTGAGGGTACGGCGTAGGTTATGGGTTAGGGTTAGGGTTAGGGTTAGGGTTAGTTTTAGGGTTAGGGATTGGTTTAGGGTACGGGTTAGGATTAGCATACTTGTTCGGGTTAGGGTTTTGGTTAGGGTTAGGGTACGCGTTAGGGTTAGGGTATGGGTTAGGTTTAGGGTACACTTTAGGATTAGGGTATTTTTTAAACCTATCCCACTCTCTAGATACCACTTAGCACGTAAAGGATTATTATTTGGGGTTCAGCCATGGAGAAGATTTTAGTCACTAGGATAAGATAAAGAATAAACACATTATAAAAAAATCACATAAGGTTTTCTTTTTAACCTGTTCCTTAAAACACTAGTGTTTAGGAAATCTAATGGAGGCAAAAGCAGTAAAGGGTAGTTTAGGGTTAGGGTTAGGGTTAGGGTTAGGGTAGGGCTTAGGATACGGGTGAGGGTACTGGTGAGGGTACTGCGTAGGTTATTGGTTAGGGTTAGGGTACGGCTTAGGATACGGGTTAGGATATGGGTTAGGTTACGGCGTTGGGTATGGGTGAGGGTTAGGGTTAGGGTTAGGGTAAGGCTTTGGGTACGGGTTAGGGTACGGGTGAGGGTACGGCGTAGGGTAGAGGTTAGGGTTAGGTTTAGGGTTAGGGTACGGCTTAGGATACGGGTTAGGGTACGGGTGAGGGTATGGCGTAGCGTATGGGTTAGGGTTAGGGTTAGGGTACGTCTTAGGGTACGGGTTAGGGTACGGGTGAGGGTACGGCGTAGGGTAAGGTTTAGGGTTAGGGTTAGGGTTAGTGTTAGTTTTAGGGTTAGGGATTGGTTTAGGGTACGGGTTAGGATTAGCGTACGTGTTAGGGTTAGATTTTGGGTTAGGGTTAGGGTACGCGTTAGGGTTACGGTATGGGTTAGGGTTAGGGTACACGTTAGGATTAGGGTATTTATTAAACCTATCCCACTCTCTAGATACCACTTAGCACGTAAAGGAATATTATTAGGGATCCAGCCATGGAGAAGATTTTAGTCACTAGGATAAGATAAAGAATAAACACATTATAAAAAAATCACATTAAGATTTTCTTTTATCCTGTTCCTTAAAACACTAGTGCTTAGGAAATCTAATAAAGGCAAAAGCAATCAAGGGTAGTTTAGGGTTAGGGTTAGGGTTAGGGTTAGTGTTAGGGTTAGGGTACGGCTTAGGGTATGGGATAGGATACGGGTGAGGGTACGGCGTAGGTTAGGGGTTAGGGTTAGGGTTAGGGTTAGGGTTAGGGTACGGCTTAGGGTACGGGTGAGGGTACGGGTGAGGGTACTGCGTAGGGTATTGCTTAAGTTTAGGGTACGGCTTAGGATACGTGTTAGGGTACGGGTTCGGGTACGGCGTAGAGTGTGGGTTAGGGTTAGGGTTAGTGTTAGGGTTAGGGTTACGGTACGTCTTAGGGTACGTGTTAGGGTACGGGTGAGGGTACGGCGTAGCGTATGGTTTAGGGTTAGGTTTAGGGTTAGGGTACGGCTTAGGGTACGGGTTAGGGTACGGGTGAGGGTACGGTGTAGGTTATGGATTAGGGTTAGGGTTAGGGTTAGGGTTAGTTTTAGGGTTAGGGATTGGTTTAGGGTACGGGTTAGGATTAGCATACGTGTTCGGGTTAGGGTTTTGGTTAGGGTTAGGGTACGCGTTAGGGTTAGGGTATGGGTTAGGTTTAGGGTACACTTTAGGATTAGGGTATTTATTAAACCTATCCCACTCTCTAGATACCACTTAGCACGTAAAGGAATATTATTTGGGGTTCAGCCATGGAGAAGATTTTAGTCACTAGGATAAGATAAAGAATAAACACATTATAAAAAAATCACATAAGGTTTTCTTTTTAACCTGTTCCTTAAAACACTAGTGTTTAGGAAATCTAATGGAGGCAAAAGCAGTAAAGGGTAGTTTAGGGTTAGGGTTAGGGTTAGGGTTAGGGTAGGGCTTAGGATACGGGTGAGGGTACTGGTGAGGGTACTGCATAGGTTATTGGTTAGGGTTAGGGTACGGCTTAGGATACGGGTTAGGATATGGGTTAGGTTACGGCGTTGGGTATGGGTGAGGGTTAGGGTTAAGGTTAGGGTAAGGCTTTGGGTACGGGTTAGGGTACGGGTGAGGGTACGGCGTAGGGTAGAGGTTAGGGTTAGGTTTAGGATTAGGGTACGGCTTAGGATACGGGTTAGGGTATGGGTGAGGGTACGGCGTAGCGTATGGGTTAGGGTTAGGGTTAGGGTTAGGGTTAGTTTTAGGGTTAGGGATTGGTTTAGGGTACGGGTTAGGATTAGCGTACGTGTTAGGGTTAGGGTTTGGGTTAGGGTTAGGGTACGCATTAGGGTTAGGGTATGGGTTAGGGTTAGGGTACACGTTAGGATTAGGGTATTTATTAAACCTATCCCACTCTCTAGATACCACTTAGCACGTAAAGGAATATTATTTAGGGTCCAGCCATGGAGAAGATTTTCGTCACTAGGATAAGATAAAGAATAAACACATTATAAAAAAATCACATTAGGAATTTCTTTTTAACCTGTTCCTTAAAACACTAGTGCTTAGGAAATCTAATGGAGGCAAAAGCAGTGAAGGGTAGTTTAGGGTTAGGGTTAGGGTTAGGGTTAGTGTTAGGGTTAGGGTACGGCTTAGGGTATGGGATAGGGTATGGGTGAGGATACGGCATAGGGTAGGGTTTAGGGTTAAGGTTAGTGTTAGGGTTAGGGTTAGGGTATGGCTTAGGGTACGGGTGAGGGTACTGTGTAGGTCATTGGTTAGGATTAGGTTAAGGCTTAGGATACAGGTTATTGTATGGGTTAGGGTACGGCGCAGGGTATGGGTAAGGGTTAGGGTTAGGGTTAGGGTTAGAGTTAGGGTACGGCTTAAGGTACGGGTTAGGGTACGGGTGAGGGTACGGCGTAGTGTATAGGTTAGGGTTAGGGGTAGGGTATGGCTTAGGGTACGGGTTAGGTTACGGGTGAGGGTACGGGTGAGGGTACTGCGTAGGGTATTGGTTAGGGTTAGGGTACGGCTTAGGATACGTGTTAGGGTACGGGTTAGGGTACGCCGTAGAGTGTGGGTTAGGGTTAGGGTTATTGTTAGGGTTAGGGTTACGGTACGTCTTAGGGTACGTGTTAGGATACAGATGAGGGTACGGCGTAGGTTATGGGTTAGGGTTAGGGTTAGGGTTAGGGTTATGGTACGGCTTAGGTTATGGGATAGGGTAGAGGTGAGGGTATGGCATAGGGTAGGGGTTAGTGTTAGGGTTAGGGTTAGGGTTAGGGTTAGGGTACGGCTTAGGGTACGGGTGAGGGTATGGGTGAGAATACTGCGAAGGGTATTGGTTAGGGTTAGGGTACGGCTTAGGATACGGGTTAAGGTACGGGTGAGGGTACGGCGTAGGGTATGGGTTAGGGTTAGGGTTAGGGTTAGTGTTAGGGTTAGGGTACCGCTTAGGGTATGGGATAGGGTATGGCGTAGGGTAGCGGTTAGGGTTAGGGTTAGGGTTAGGGTACGGCTTAGGATACGGGTTAGGGTACGGGTGAGGGTACGGCGTAGCGTATGGGTTAGGGTTAGGGTTAGGGTTAGGGTACGGCTTAGGGCACGGGTTAGGGTACGGGTGAGGGTACGGCGTAGGTTATGGGTTAGGGTTAGGGTTAGGGTTAGGGTTAGGGTTAGGGTATGGCTTAGGGTACGGGTGAGGGTACGGTTGAGGGTACTGCGTAGGGGATTGCTTAAGGTTAGGGTACGGCTTAGGATACGTGTTAGGGTACGGGTTAGGGTACGGCGTAGAGTGTGGGTTAGGGTTAGGGTTAGTGTTAGGGTTAGGGTTACGGTACGTCTTAGGGTACGTGTTAGGGTACGGGTGAGGGTACGGCGTAGCGTATGGTTTAGGATTAGGTTTAGGGTTAGGGTACGGCTTAGGGTACGGGTTAGGGTACGGGTGAGGGTACGGTGTAGGTTATGGATTAGGGTTAGGGTTAGGGTTAGGGTTAGTTTTAGGGTTAGGGATTGGTTTAGGGTACGGGTTAGGATTAGCATACGTGTTCGGGTTAGGGTTTTGGTTAGGGTTAGGGTACGCGTTAGGGTTAGGGTATGGGTTAGGTTTAGGGTACACTTTAGGATTAGGGTATTTATTAAACCTATCCCACTCTCTAGATACCACTTAGCACGTAAAGGAATATTATTTGGGGTTCAGCCATGGAGAAGATTTTAGTCACTAGGATAAGATAAAGAATAAACACATTATAAAAAAATCACATAAGGTTTTCTTTTTAACCTGTTCCTTAAAACACTAGTGTTTAGGAAATCTAATGGAGGCAAAAGCAGTAAAGGGTAGTTTAGGGTTAGGGTTAGGGTTAGGGTTAGGGTAGGACTTAGGATACGGGTGAGGGTACTGGTGAGGGTACTGCATAGGTTATTGGTTAGGGTTAGGGTACGGCTTAGGATACGGGTTAGGATATGGGTTAGGTTACGGCGTTGGGTATGGGTGAGGGTTAGGGTTAAGGTTAGGGTAAGGCTTTGGGTACGGGTTAGGGTACGGGTGAGGGTACGGCGTAGGGTAGAGGTTAGGGTTAGGTTTAGGATTAGGGTACGGCTTAGGATACGGGTTAGGGTATGGGTGAGGGTACGGCGTAGCGTATGGGTTAGGGTTAGGGTTAGGGTTAGGGTTAGTTTTAGGGTTAGGGATTGGTTTAGGGTACGGGTTAGGATTAGCGTACGCGTTAGGGTTAGGGTTTGGATTAGGGTTAGGGTACGCATTAGGGTTAGGGTATGGGTTAGGTTTAGGGTACACGTTAGGATTAGGGTATTTATTAAACCTATCCCACTCTCTAGATACCAATTAGCACGTAAAGGAATATTATTTAGGGTCCAGCCATGGAGAAGATTTTCGTCACTAGGATAAGATAAAGAATAAACACATTATAAAAAAATCACATTAGGATTTTCTTTTTAACCTGTTCCTTAAAACACTAGTGCTTAGGAAATCTAATGGAGGCAAAAGCAGTCAAGGGTAGTTTAGGGTTAGGGTTAGGGTTAGGGTTAGTGTTAGGGTTAGGGTACGGCTTAGGGTATGGGATAGGGTATGGGTGGGGATACGGCATAGGGTAGGGTTTAGGGTTAAGGTTAGTGTTAGGGTTAGGGTTAGGGTATGGCTTAGGGTACGGGTGAGGGTACTGTGTAGGTCATTGGTTAGGGTTAGGTTAAGGCTTAGGATACAGGTTACTGTATGGGTTAGGGTACGGCGCAGGGTATGGGTAAGGGTTAGGGTTAGGGTTAGGGTTAGAGTTAGGGTACGGCTTAAGGTACGGGTTAGGGTACGGGTGAGGGTACGGCGTAGTGTATAGGTTAGGGTTAGGGGTAGGGTATGGCTTAGGGTACGGGTTAGGTTACGGGTGAGGGTACGGGTGAGGGTACTGCGTAGGGTATTGGTTAGGGTTAGGGTACGGCTTAGGATACGTGTTAGGGTACGGGTTAGGGTACGCCGTAGAGTGTGGGTTAGGGTTAGGGTTAGTGTTAGGGTTAGGGTTACGGTACGTCTTAGGGTACGTGTTAGGGTACAGATGAGGGTACGGCGTAGGTTATGGGTTAGGGTTAGGGTTAGGGTTAGGGTTAGGGTACGGCTTAGGATACGGGTTAGGGTACGGGTGAGGGTACGGCGTAGGTTATGGGTTAGGGATAGGGTTAGTGTTAGGGTTATGGTACGGCTTAGGTTATGGGATAGGGTAGAGGTGAGGGTATGGCATAGGGTAGGGGTTAGGGTTAGGGTTAGGGTTAGGGTTAGGGTTAGGGTTAGGGTACGGCTTAGGGTACGGGTGAGGGTATGGGTGAGGATACTGCGTAGGGTATTGGTTAGGGTTAGGGTACGGCTTAGGATACGGGTTAAGGTACGGGTGAGGGTACGGCGTAGGGTATGGGTTAGGGTTAGGGTTAGGGTTAGTGTTAGGGTTAGGGTACCGCTTAGGGTATGGGATAGGGTATGGCGTAGGGTAGCGGTTAGGGTTAGGGTTAGGGTTAGGGTACGGCTTAGGATACGGGTTAGGGTACGGGTGAGGGTACGGCGTAGCGTATGGGTTAGGGTTAGGGTTAGGGTTAGGGTACGGCTTAGGGCACGGGTTAGGGTACGGGTGAGGGTACGGCGTAGGTTATGGGTTAGGGTTAGGGTTAGGGTTAGGGGTAGTTTTAGGGTTAGGGATTGGTTTAGGGTACGGGTTAGGATTAGCATACTTGTTCGGGTTAGTGTTTTGGTTAGGGTTAGGGTACGCGTTAGGGTTAGGGTATGGGTTAGGTTTAGGGTACACTTTAGGATTAGGGTATTTTTTAAACCTATCCCACTCTCTAGATACCACTTAGCACGTAAAGGATTATTATTTGGGGTTCAGCCATGGAGAAGATTTTAGTCACTAGGATAAGATAAAGAATAAACACATTATAAAAAAATCACATAAGGTTTTCTTTTTAACCTGTTCCTTAAAACACTAGTGTTTAGGAAATCTAATGGAGGCAAAAGCAGTAAAGGGAGTTTAGGGTTAGGGTTAGGGTTAGGGTTAGGGTAGGGCTTAGGATACGGGTGAGGGTACTGGTGAGGGTACTGCGTAGGTTATTGGTTAGGGTTAGGGTACGGCTTAGGATACGGGTTAGGATATGGGTTAGGTTATGGCGTTGGGTATGGGTGAGGGTTAGGGTTAGGGTTAGGGTAAGGCTTTGGGTACGGGTTAGGGTACGGGTGAGGGTACGGCGTAGGGTAGAGGTTAGGGTTAGGTTTAGGGTTAGGGTTAGTTTTAGGGTTAGGGATTGGTTTAGGGTACGGGTTAGGATTAGCGTACGTGTTAGGGTTAGGGTTTGGGTTAGGGTTAGGGTACGCATTAGGGTTAGGGTGTGGGTTAGGGTTAGGATACACGTTAGGATTAGGGTATTTATTAAACCTATCCCACTCTCTAGATACCACTTAGCACGTAAAGGAATATTATTTAGGGTCCAGCCATGGAGAAGATTTTCGTCACTAGGATAAGATAAAGAATAAACACATTATAAAAAAATCACATTAGGATTTTCTTTTTAACCTGTTCCTTAAAACACTAGTGCTTAGGAAATCTAATGGAGGCAAAAGCAGTCAAGGGTAGTTTAGGGTTAGGGTTAGGGTTAGGGTTAGTGTTAGGGTTAGGGTACGTCTTAGGGTATGGGATAGGGTATGGGTGAGGGTACGGCATAGGGTAGGGTTTAGGGTTAGGGTTAGTGTTAGGGTTAGGGTTAGGGTATGGCTTAGGGTACGTGTGAGGGTACTGTGTAGGGCATTGGTTAGGGTTAGGTTAAGGCTTAGGATACAGGTTATTGTATGGGTTAGTGTACGGCACAGGGTATGGTTAAGGGTTAGGGTTAGGGTTAGGGTTAGATTTAGGGTACGGCTTAGGGTACGGGTTAGGGTACGGGTGAGGGTACGGCGTAGTGTATAGGTTAGGGTTAGGGTTAGGGTACGGCTTAGGGTACGGGTTAGGTTACGGGTGAGGGTACGGCGTAGGGTATGGGTTAGGGTTAGGGTTAGGGTTAGTGTTAGTGTTAGGGTTAGGGTACGGCTTAGCGTATGGGATAGGGTAAGGGTGAGGGTACGGCGTAGGGTATGGGTTAGGGTTACAGTTAGGGTTAGGGTTGGGGTTAGGGTACGGCTTAGGGTACGGGTGAGGGTACGGGTGAGGGTACTGCGTAGGGTATTGGTTAGGGTTAGGATACGGCTTAGGATACGGGTTACGGTACGGGTTAGTGTATGGCGTAGGGTATGGGTTAGGGTTAGGGTTAGGGTTAGGGTTAGGGTTAGGGTACGGCTTAGGATACGGGTTAGGGTACGGGTGAGGGTACGGCGTAGCGTATGGGTTAGGGTTAGGGTTAGGGTTAGGGTTAGGGTTAGGGTTAGGGTTAGGGTTAGGGTTAGTTTTAGGGTTAGGGTTTGGTTTAGGGTACAGGTTAGGATTAGCGTACGTGTTAGGGTTAGGTTTTGGGTTAGGGTTAGGGTACGCGTTAGGGTTAGGGTATGGGTTAGGGTTAGGGTACACGTTAGGAGTAGGGTATTTATTAAACCTATCCCACTCTCTAGATACCACTTAGCACGTAAAGGAATATTATTTAGGGTCCAGCCATGGAGAAGATTTTAGTCACTAGGATAAGATAAAGAATAAACACATTATAAAAAAATCACATTAGGATTTTCTTTTTAACCTGTTCCTTAAGACACTAGTGCTTAGGAAATCTAATGGAGGCAAAAGCAGTAAAGGGTAGTTTAGGGTTAGGGTTAGGGTTAGGGTTAGGGTAGGACTTAGGATACGGGTGAGGGTACTGGTGAGGGTACTGCATAGGTTATTGGTTAGGGTTAGGGTACGGCTTAGGATACGGGTTAGGATATGGGTTAGGTTACGGCGTTGGGTATGGGTGAGGGTTAGGGTTAAGGTTAGGGTAAGGCTTTGGGTACGGGTTAGGGTACGGGTGAGGGTACGGCGTAGGGTAGAGGTTAGGGTTAGGTTTAGGATTAGGGTACGGCTTAGGATACGGGTTAGGGTATGGGTGAGGGTACGGCGTAGCGTATGGGTTAGGGTTAGGGTTAGGGTTAGGGTTAGTTTTAGGGTTAGGGATTGGTTTAGGGTACGGGTTAGGATTAGCGTACGTGTTAGGGTTAGGGTTTGGATTAGGGTTAGGGTACGCATTAGGGTTAGGGTATGGGTTAGGTTTAGGGTACACGTTAGGATTAGGGTATTTATTAAACCTATCCCACTCTCTAGATACCAATTAGCACGTAAAGGAATATTATTTAGGGTCCAGCCATGGAGAAGATTTTCGTCACTAGGATAAGATAAAGAATAAACACATTATAAAAAAATCACATTAGGATTTTCTTTTTAACCTGTTCCTTAAAACACTAGTGCTTAGGAAATCTAATGGAGGCAAAAGCAGTCAAGGGTAGTTTAGGGTTAGGGTTAGGGTTAGGGTTAGTGTTAGGGTTAGGGTACGGCTTAGGGTATGGGATAGGGTATGGGTGGGGATACGGCATAGGGTAGGGTTTAGGGTTAAGGTTAGTGTTAGGGTTAGGGTTAGGGTATGGCTTAGGGTACGGGTGAGGGTACTGTGTAGGTCATTGGTTAGGGTTAGGTTAAGGCTTAGGATACAGGTTACTGTATGGGTTAGGGTATGGCGCAGGGTATGGGTAAGGGTTAGGGTTAGGGTTAGGGTTAGAGTTAGGGTACGGCTTAAGGTACGGGTTAGGGTACGGGTGAGGGTACGGCGTAGTGTATAGGTTAGGGTTAGGGGTAGGGTATGGCTTAGGGTACGGGTTAGGTTACGGGTGAGGGTACGGGTGAGGGTACTGCGTAGGGTATTGGTTAGGGTTAGGGTACGGCTTAGGATACGTGTTAGGGTACGGGTTAGGGTACGCCGTAGAGTGTGGGTTAGGGTTAGGGTTAGTGTTAGGGTTAGGGTTACGGTACGTCTTAGGGTACGTGTTAGGGTACAGATGAGGGTACGGCGTAGGTTATGGGTTAGGGTTAGGGTTAGGGTTAGGGTTAGGGTACGGCTTAGGATACGGGTTAGGGTACGGGTGAGGGTACGGCGTAGGTTATGGGTTAGGGATAGGGTTAGTGTTAGGGTTATGGTACGGCTTAGGTTATGGGATAGGGTAGAGGTGAGGGTATGGCATAGGGTAGGGGTTAGGGTTAGGGTTAGGGTTAGGGTTAGGGTTAGGGTACGGCTTAGGGTACGGGTGAGGGTATGGGTGAGGATACTGCGTAGGGTATTGGTTAGGGTTAGGGTACGGCTTAGGATACGGGTTAAGGTACGGGTGAGGGTACGGCGTAGGGTATGGGTTAGGGTTAGGGTTAGGGTTAGTGTTAGGGTTAGGGTACCGCTTAGGGTATGGGATAGGGTATGGCGTAGGGTAGCGGTTAGGGTTAGGGTTAGGGTTAGGGTACGGCTTAGGATACGGGTTAGGGTACGGGTGAGGGTACGGCGTAGCGTATGGGTTAGGGTTAGGGTTAGGGTTAGGGTACGGCTTAGGGCACGGGTTAGGGTACGGGTGAGGGTACGGCGTAGGTTATGGGTTAGGGTTAGGGTTAGGGTTAGGGTTAGTTTTAGGGTTAGGGATTGGTTTAGGGTACGGGTTAGGATTAGCATACTTGTTCGGGTTAGTGTTTTGGTTAGGGTTAGGGTACGCGTTAGGGTTAGGGTATGGGTTAGGTTTAGGGTACACTTTAGGATTAGGGTATTTTTTAAACCTATCCCACTCTCTAGATACCACTTAGCACGTAAAGGATTATTATTTGGGGTTCAGCCATGGAGAAGATTTTAGTCACTAGGATAAGATAAAGAATAAACACATTATAAAAAAATCACATAAGGTTTTCTTTTTAACCTGTTCCTTAAAACACTAGTGTTTAGGAAATCTAATGGAGGCAAAAGCAGTAAAGGGTAGTTTAGGGTTAGGGTTAGGGTTAGGGTTAGGGTAGGGCTTAGGATACGGGTGAGGGTACTGGTGAGGGTACTGCGTAAGTTATTGGTTAGGGTTAGGGTACGGCTTAGGATACGGGTTAGGATATGGGTTAGGTTATGGCGTTGGGTATGGGTGAGGGTTAGGGTTAGGGTTAGGGTAAGGCTTTGGGTACGGGTTAGGGTACGGGTGAGGGTACGGCGTAGGGTAGAGGTTAGGGTTAGGTTTAGGGTTAGGGTTAGTTTTAGGGTTAGGGATTGGTTTAGGGTACGGGTTAGGATTAGCGTACGTGTTAGGGTTAGGGTTTGGGTTAGGGTTAGGGTACGCATTAGGGTTAGGGTGTGGGTTAGGGTTAGGATACACGTTAGGATTAGGGTATTTATTAAACCTATCCCACTCTCTAGATACCACTTAGCACGTAAAGGAATATTATTTAGGGTCCAGCCATGGAGAAGATTTTCGTCACTAGGATAAGATAAAGAATAAACACATTATAAAAAAATCACATTAGGATTTTCTTTTTAACCTGTTCCTTAAAACACTAGTGCTTAGGAAATCTAATGGAGGCAAAAGCAGTGAAGGGTAGTTTAGGGTTAGGGTTAGGGTTAGGGTTAGTGTTAGGGTTAGGGTACGTCTTAGGGTATGGGATAGGGTATGGGTGAGGGTACGGCATAGGGTAGGGTTTAGGGTTAGGGTTAGTGTTAGGGTTAGGGTTAGGGTATGGCTTAGGGTACGTGTGAGGGTACTGTGTAGGGCATTGGTTAGGGTTAGGTTAAGGCTTAGGATACAGGTTATTGTATGGGTTAGTGTACGGCACAGGGTATGGTTAAGGGTTAGGGTTAGGGTTAGGGTTAGAGTTAGGGTACGGCTTAGGGTACGGGTTAGGGTACGGGTGAGGGTACGGCGTAGTGTATAGGTTAGGGTTAGGGTTAGGGTACGGCTTAGGGTACGGGTTAGGTTATGGGTGAGGGTACGGCGTAGGGTATGGGTTAGGGTTAGGGTTAGGGTTAGTGTTAGTGTTAGGGTTAGGGTACGGCTTAGCGTATGGGATAGGGTAAGGGTGAGGGTACGGCGTAGGGTATGGGTTAGGGTTACAGTTAGGGTTAGGGTTGGGGTTAGGGTACGGCTTAGGGTACGGGTGAGGGTACGGGTGAGGGTACTGCGTAGGGTATTGGTTAGGGTTAGGATACGGCTTAGGATACGGGTTACGGTACGGGTTAGTGTATGGCGTAGGGTATGGGTTAGGGTTAGGGTTAGGGTTAGGGTTAGGGTTAGGGTACGGCTTAGGATACGGGTTAGGGTACGGGTGAGGGTACGGCGTAGCGTATGGGTTAGGGTTAGGGTTAGGGTTAGGGTTAGGGTTAGGGTTAGGGTTAGGGTTAGGGTTAGTTTTAGGGTTAGGGTTTGGTTTAGGGTACAGGTTAGGATTAGCGTACGTGTTAGGGTTAGGTTTTGGGTTAGGGTTAGGGTACGCGTTAGGGTTAGGGTATGGGTTAGGGTTAGGGTACACGTTAGGAGTAGGGTATTTATTAAACCTATCCCACTCTCTAGATACCACTTAGCACGTAAAGGAATATTATTTAGGGTCCAGCCATGGAGAAGATTTTATTCACTAGGATAAGATAAAGAATAAACACATTATAAAAAAATCACATTAGGATTTTCTTTTTAACCTGTTCCTTAAGACACTAGTGCTTAGGAAATCTAATAAAGGCAAAAGCAATCAAGGGTAGTTTAGGGTTAGGGTTAGGGTTAGGGTTAGTGTTGGGGTTAGGGTACGGCTTAGGGTATGGGATAGGATACGGGTGAGGGTACGGCGTAGGGTAGGGGTTAGGGTTAGGGTTAGTTTTAGGGTTAGGGTATGGCTTAGGGTACGGGTGAGGGTACGGGTGAGGGTACTGCGTACGGTATTGCTTAGGGTTAGGGTACGGCTTAGGATACGTGTTAGGGTACGGGTTAGGGTACGGCGTAGAGTGTGGGTTAGGGTTAGGGTTAGTGTTAGGGTTAGGGTTACGGTATGTCTTAGGGTACGTGTTAGGGTACGGGTGAGGGTACGGCGTAGGTTATGGGTTAGGGTTAGGGTTAGGGTTAGGGTTAGGGTACGGCTTAGGATACGGGTTAGGGTACGGGTGAGGGTACGGCGTAGTTTATGGTTTAGGGTTAGGGTTAGTGTTAGGGTTATGGTACGGCTTAGGTTATGGGATAGGGTACAGGTGAGGGTATGGCATATGGTAGGGGTTAGGGTTAGGGTTAGGGTTAGGGTTAGGGTTAGGGTACGGCTTAGGGTACGGGTGAGGGTATGGGTGAGGATACTGCGTAGGGTATTGGTTAGGGCTAGGGTACGGCTTAGGATACGGGTTAGGGTACGTGTTAGGGTATGGCGTACGGTATGGGTTAGGGTTAGGGTTAGGGTTAGGGTTAGGGTACGGGTTAGGGTACGGGTGAGGTTACGGCGTAGGGTATAGTTTAGGGTTAGGGTTAGGGTTAGGGTACGGCTTAGGATACGGGTTAGGGTACGGGTGAGGGTACGGCGTAGCGTATGGTTTAGGGTTAGGGTTAGGGTTAGGGTACGGCTTAGGGTACGGGTTAGGGTACGGGTGAGGGTACGGGTAAGCGTACTGCGTAGGGTATTGGTTAGGGTTAGGATACGGCTTAGGATACGGGTTAGGGTACGGGTTAGGGTATCGCGTAGGGTATGGGTTAGGGTTAGGGTTAGGGTTAGGTTTAGGGTACGGCTTAGGGTACGGGTGAGGGTACGGGTGAGGGTACTGCGTAGGGTATTGGTTAGGGTTAGGATACGGCTTAGGATACGGTTAGGGTACGGGTTAGGGTACGGCGTAGGGTATGGGTTAGGGTTTGGGTTAGGGTTAGGGTTAGTGTTAGGGTACGGCTTAGGGTACGGGTTAGGGTACGGGTGAGGGTACGGCGTAGGGTACAGGTTAGGGTTAGGTTTAGGGTTAGGGTTAGGGTACGGCGTAGGGTACGGGTTAGGGTACGGTTGATGGTACGACGTAGGGTATAGGTTAGGGTTAGGGTTAGGGTACGGCTTAGGATACGGTTTAGGGTACGGGTGAGGGTACGGCGTAGCGTATGGGTTAGGGTTAGGGTTAGGGTTAGGGTACGGCTTAGGGTACGGGTGAGGGTACTGGTGAGGGTACTGCGTAGGTTACTGGTTAGGGTTAGGGTACGGCTTAGGATACGGGTTAGGATATGGGTTAGGTTACGGCGTTGGGTATGGGTGAGGGTTAGGGTTAGGGTTAGGGTAAGGCTTTGGGTACGGGTTAGGGTACGGGTGAGGGTACGGCGTAGGTTATGGGTTAGGGTTAGGGTTAGTGTTAGGGTTAGGGTACGGCTTAGGCAATGGGATAGGGTATGGGTGAGGGTACGGCATAGGGTAGGTTTTAGGGTTAGGGTTAGTGTTAGGGTTAGGTTTAGGGTATGGCTTAGGGTACCGGTGAGGGTACTGTGTAGGTCATTGGTTAGGGTTAGGTTAAGGCTTAGGATACAGGTTATTGTATGGGTTAGGGTACGGCGCAGGGTATGGGTAAGGGTTAGGGTTAGGGTTAGAGTTAGGGTACGGCTTAGGGTACGGGTTAGGGTACGGGTGAGTGTACGGCGTAGTGTATAGGTTAGGGTTAGGGTTAGGGTACGGCTTAGGGTACGGGTTAGGTTACGGGTGAGGGTACGGCGTAGGGTATGGGTTAGGTTTAGGGTTAGGGTTAGTGTTAGTGTTAGGGTTAGGGTACGGCTTAGCGTATGGGATAGGGTACGGGTGAGGGTACAGCGTAGGGTAGGGGTTAGTGTTAGAGTTAGGGTTAGGGTTGGCGTTAGGGTACGGCTTAGGGTACGGGTGAGGGTACGGGTGAGGGTACTGCGTAGGGTATTGGTTAGGGTTAGGATATGGCTTAGGATACGGGTTAGGGTACGGGTTAGGGTATGGCGTAGGGTATGGGTTAGGGTTAGGGTTAGGGTTAGTGTTAGGGTTAGGGTACGGCTTAGGATACGGGTTAGGGTACGGGTGAGGGTACTGCGTAGCGTATGGGTTAGGGTTAGGTTTAGGGTACGTCTTAGGGTACGGGTGAGGGTACGGCGTAGGGTAAGGGTTAGGGTTAGGGTTAGGGTTAGTTTTAGGGTTAGGGATTGGTTTAGTGTACGGGTTAGGATTAGCGTACGTGTTAGGGTTAGGTTTTAGGTTAGGGTTAGGGTACGCGTTAGGGTTAGGGTATGGGTTAGTGTTAGGGTACACGTTAGGATTAGGGTATTTATTAAACCTATCCCACTCTCTAGATACCACTTAGCACGTAAAGGAATATTATTAGGGATCCAGCCAAGGAGAAGATTTTAGTCACTAGGATAAGATAAAGAATAAACACATTATAAAAAAATCACATTAGGATTTTCTTTTTAACCTGTTCCTTAAAACACTAGTGCTTAGGAAATCTAATAGAGGCAAAAGCAATCAAGGGTAGTTTAGGGTTAGGGTTAGGGTTAGGGTTAGTGTTAGGGTTAGGGTACGGCTTAGGGTATGGGATAGGGTACGGGTGAGGGTACTGCGTAGGGTAGGGGTTAGGGTTAGGGTTAGGGTATGGCTTAGGGTACGGGTGAGGGTACGGGTGAGGGTACTGAGTAGCGTATTGGTTAGGGTTAGGGTACGGCTTAGGATACGTGTTAGGGTACGGGTTAGGGTACGGCGCAGAGTGTGGGTTAGGGTTAGTGTTAGGGTTAGGGTTACGGTACGTCTTAGGGTACGTGTTAGGGTATGGGTGAGGGTACGGCGTAGGTTATGGGTTAGGGTTAGGGTTAGGGTTAGGGTTAGGGTACGGCTTAGGATACGGGTTAGGGTACGGCGTAGGTTATGGGTTAGGGTTAGGGTTAGTGTTAGGGTTATGGTACGGCTTAGGTTATGGGATAGGGTACAGGTGAGGGTATGGCATAGGGTAGGGGTTAGGGTTAGGGTTAGGGTTAGGGTTAGGGTACGGCTTAGGATACGGGTTAGGGTACGGGTGAGGGTACGGCGTAGCGTATGGTTTAGGGTTAGGGTTAGGGTTAGGGTACGGCTTAGGGTACGGGTTAGGGTATGGGTGAGGGTACGGCGTAGGTTATGGGTTAGGGTTAGGGTTAGTTTTAGGGTTAGGGATTGGTTTAGGGTACGGGTTAGGATTAGCATACGTGTTCGGGTTAGGGTTTTGGTTAGGGTTAGGGTACGCGTTAGGGTTAGGGTATGGGTTAGGTTTAGGGTACACTTTAGGATTAGGGTATTTATTAAACCTATCCCACTCTCTAGATACCACTTAGCACGTAAAGGAATATTATTTGGGGTTCAGCCATGGAGAAGATTTTAGTCACTAGGATAAGATAAAGAATAAACACATTATAAAAAAATCACATAAGGTTTTCTTTTTAACCTGTTCCTTAAAACACTAGTGTTTAGGAAATCTAATGGAGGCAAAAGCAGTAAAGGGTAGTTTAGGGTTAGGGTTAGGGTTAGGGTTAGAGTAGGGCTTAGGATACGGGTGAGGGTACTGGTGAGGGTACTGCGTAGTTTATTGGTTAGGGTTAGGGTACGGCTTAGGATACGGGTTAGGGTATGGGTGAGGGTACGGCGTAGCGTATGGGTTAGGGTTAGGGTTAGGGTTAGGGTTAGTTTTAGGGTTAGGGATTGGTTTAGGGTACGGGTTAGGATTAGCGTACGTGTTAGGGTTAGGGTTTGGGTTAGGGTTAGGGTACGCATTAGGGTTAGGGTATGGGTTAGGGTTAGGGTACACGTTAGGATTAGGGTATTTATTAAACCTATCCCACTCTCTAGATACCACTTAGCACGTAAAGGAATATTATTTAGGGTCCAGCCATGGAGAAGATTTTCGTCACTAGGATAAGATAAAGAATAAACACATTATAAAAAAATCACAGTAGGATTTTCTTTTTAACCTGTTCCTTAAAACACTAGTGCTTAGGAAATCTAATGGAGGCAAAAGCAGTCAAGGGTAGTTTAGGGTTAGGGTTAGGGTTAGGGTTAGTGTTAGGGTTAGGGTACAGCTTAGGGTATGGGATAGCGTATGGGTGAGGGTACGGCATAGGGTAGGTTTTAGGGTTAGGGTTAGTGTTAGGGTTAGGGTTAGGGTATGGCTTAGGGTACGGGTGAGGGTACTGTGTAGGTCATTGGTTAGGGTTAGGTTAAGGCTTAGGATACAGGTTATTGTATGTGTTAGGGTACGGCGCAGGGTATGGGTAAGGGTTAGGGTTAGGGTTAGGGTTAGAGTTAGGGTACGGCTTAGGGTACGGGTTAGGGTACGGGTGAGGGTACGGCGTAGTGTATAGGTTAGGGTTAGGGTTAGGGTACGGCTTAGGGTACGGGTTAGGTTACGGGTGAGGGTACGGCGTAGGGTATGGGTTAGGGTTAGGGTTAGTGTTAGTGTTAGGTTTAGGGTACGGCTTAGCGTATGGGATAGGGTACGGGTGAGGGTACGGCGTAGGGTAGGGATTAGGGTTAGAGTTAGGGTTAAGGTTGGGGTTAGGGTACGGCTTAGGGTACGGGTGAGGGTACGGGTGAGTGTACTGCGTAGGGTATTGGTTAGGGTTAGGATACGGCTTAGGATACGGGTTAGGGTACGGGTTAGGGTATCGCGTAGGGTATGGGTTAGGGTTAGGGTTAGGGTTAGGTTTAGGGTACGGCTTAGGGTACGGGTGAGGGTACGGGTGAGGGTACTGCGTAGGGTATAGGTTAGGGTTAGGATACGGCTTAGGATACGGGTTAGGGTGCGGGTTAGGGTATGGCGTAGGGTATGGGTTAGGGTTAGGGTTAGGGTTAGGGTTAGGGTTTGGGTACGGCTTAGGATACGGGTTAGGGTACGGGTGAGGGTACGGCGTAGCATATGGGTTAGGGTTAGGATTAGGGTACGTTTTAGGGTATGGGTTAGGGTACGGGTGAGGGTAAGGCGTAGGGTATTGGTTAGGTTTAGGGTACGGCTTAGGTTATGGGATAGGGTACAGGTGAGGGTATGGCATAGGGTAGGGGTTAGGGTTAGGGTTAGGGTTAGGGTTAGGGTACGGCTTCGGGTACGGGTGAGGGTATGGGTGAGGATACTGCGTAGGGTATTGGTTAGGGTTAGGGTATGGCTTAGGATACGGGTTAGGGTACGTGTTAGGGTATGGCGTACGGTATGGGTTAGGGTTAGGGTTAGGGTTAGGGTTAGGGTTAGGGTACGGCTTAGGATATGGGTTAGGGTATGGGTGAGGTTACGGCATAGGGTATAGTTTAGGGTAAGGGTTAGGGTTAGGGTACGGCTTAGGATACGGGTTAGGGTACGGGTGAGGGTACGGCGTAGTGTATGGTTTAGGGTTAGGGTTAGGGTTAGGGTACGGCTTAGGGTACGGGTTAGGGTACGGGTGAGGGTATGGCGTAGTGTATAGGTTAGGGTTAGGGTTAGGGTATGGCTTAGGGTACGGTGAGGGTACGGGTGAGGGTACGGTGTAGGGTATTGGTTATGGTTAGGGTACGGCTTAGAATACGGGTTAGGGTACGGGTTAGGGTACGGCATAGGTTATGGGTTAGGGTTAGGGTTAGGGTTAGGGTTAGGGTTAGGGTACGGCTTAGGGTACGGGTTAGGGTACGGGTGAGGGTACGGCGTAGTGTATAGGTTAGGGTTAGGGTTAGGGTACGGCTTAGGGTATGGGATAGGGTACGGGTGAGGGTACGGCATAGGGTAGGGGTTAGGTTTAGGGTTAGGGTTAGTGTTAGGGTTAGGGTACGGCTTAGGGTATGGGATAGGTTACGGGTGAGGGTACGGCATAGGGTAGGGTTTAGGGTTAGGTTTAGGGTTAGTGTTAGGGTTAGGGTACCGCTTAGGGTATGGGATAGGTTACGGCGTAGGGTAGCGGTTAGGTTTAGGGTTAGGGTTAGGGTTAGGGTACGGCTTAGGATACGGGTTAGGGTACGGGTGAGGGTACGGCGTAGCGTATGGGTTAGGGTTAGGGTTAGGGTTAGGGTACGGCTTAGCGTATGGGATAGGGTACGGGTGAGGGTACGGCGTAGGGTAGGGGTTAGGGTTAGAGTTAGGGTTAGGGTTGGGGTTAGGGTAAGGCTTAGGGTACGGGTGAGGGTAGGGGTGAGGGTACCGCGTAGGGTATTGGTTAGGGTTAGGATACGGCTTAGGATACGGGTTAGGGTATGGCGTAGGGTATGGGTTAGGGTTAGGGTTAGGGTTAGGGTTAGGGTTAGGGTACGGCTTAGGATACGGGTTAGGGTACGGGTGAGGGTACGGCGTAGGTTATGGGTTAGGGTTAGGGTTAGGGTTAGTTTTAGGGTTAGCGTACGGCTTAGGGTATGGGATAGGGTATGGGTGAGGGTACGGCATAGGGTAGGGTTTAGGGTTAGGGTTAGTGTTAGGGTTAGGGTACGGGTGAGGTTACGGCGTAGGGTATAGTTTAGAGTTAGGGTTAGGGTTAGGGTTAGGGTTAGGGTTAGGGTTAGGGTTAGGGTTAGGGTTAGGGTTAGGGTATGGCTTAGGGTACGGGTGAGGGTACTGTGTAGGTCTTTGGTTAGTGTTAGGTTAAGGCTTAGGATACAGGTTATTGTATGGGTTAGGGTACGGCGCACGGTATGGGTAAGGGTTAGGGTTAGGGTTAGAGTTAGGGTACGGCTTAGGGTACGGGTTAGGGTACGGGTGAGGGTATGGCATAGTGTATAGGTTAGGGTTAGGGTTAGGGTACGGCTTAGGGTACGGGTTAGGTTACGGGTGAGGGTACGGCGTAGGGTATGGGTTAGGGTTAGGCTTAGGGTTAGGGTTAGTGTTAGTGTTAGGGTTAGGGTACGGCTTAGCGTATGGGATAGGGTACGGGTGAGGGTACGGCGTAGCGTAGGGGTTAGTGTTAGAGTTAGGGTTAGGGTTGGGGTTAGGGTACGGCTTAGGGTACGGGTGAGGGTACGTGTGAGGGTACTGCGTAGGGTATTGGTTAGGGTTAGGATACGGCTTAGGATACGGGTTAGGGTACGGGTTAGGGTATGGCGTAGGGTATGGGTTAGGGTTAGGGTTAGGGTTAGGGTTAGGGTTAGGGTAAGGCTTAGGATACGGGTTAGGGTACGGGTGAGGGTACGGCGTAGCGTATGGGTTAGGGTTAGGGTTAGGGTTAGGGTTAGTTTTAGGGTTAGGGGTTGGTTTAGGGTACGGGTTAGGATTATCGTACGTGTTAGGATTAGGTTTTGGGTTAGGGTTAGGGTACGCGTTAGGGTTAGGGTATAGGTTAGGGTTAGGGTACACGTTAGGATTAGGGTATTTATTAAACCTATCCCACTCTCTAGATACCACTTAGCACGTAAAGGAATATTATTTAGGGTCCAGCCATGGAGAAGATTTTCGTCACTAGGATAAGATAAAGAATAAACACATTATAAAAAAATCACATTAGGATTTTCTTTTTAACCTGTTCCTTAAAACACTAGTGCTTAGGAAATCTAATGGAGGCAAAAGCAGTCAAGGGTAGTTTAGGGTTAGGGTTAGGGTTAGGGTTAGTGTTAGGGTTAGGGTACAGCTTAGGGTATGGGATAGCGTATGGGTGAGGGTACGGCATAGGGTAGGTTTTAGGGTTAGGGTTAGTGTTAGGGTTAGGGTTAGGGTATGGCTTAGGGTACGGGTGAGGGTACTGTGTAGGTCATTGGTTAGGGTTAGGTTAAGGCTTAGGATACAGGTTATTGTATGTGTTAGGGTACGGCGCAGGGTATGGGTAAGGGTTAGGGTTAGGGTTAGGGTTAGAGTTAGGGTACGGCTTAGGGTACGGGTTAGGGTACGGGTGAGGGTACGGCGTAGTGTATAGGTTAGGGTTAGGGTTAGGGTACGGCTTAGGGTACGGGTTAGGTTACGGGTGAGGGTACGGCGTAGGGTATGGGTTAGGGTTAGGGTTAGTGTTAGTGTTAGGGTTAGGGTACGGCTTAGCGTATGGGATAGGGTACGGGTGAGGGTACGGCGTAGGGTAGGGATTAGGGTTAGAGTTAGGGTTAGGGTTGGGGTTAGGGTACGGCTTAGGGTACGGGTGAGGGTACGGGTGAGTGTACTGCGTAGGGTATTGGTTAGGGTTAGGATACGGCTTAGGATACGGGTTAGGGTACGGGTTAGGGTATCGCGTAGGGTATGGGTTAGGGTTAGGGTTAGGGTTAGGTTTAGGGTACGGCTTAGGGTACGGGTGAGGGTACGGGTGAGGGTACTGCGTAGGGTATAGGTTAGGGTTAGGATACGGCTTAGGATACGGGTTAGGGTGCGGGTTAGGGTATGGCGTAGGGTATGGGTTAGGGTTAGGGTTAGGGTTAGGGTTAGGGTTAGGGTACGGCTTAGGATACGGGTTAGGGTACGGGTGAGGGTACGGCGTAGCATATGGGTTAGGGTTAGGATTAGGGTACGTCTTAGGGTATGGGTTAGGGTACGGGTGAGGGTAAGGCGTAGGGTATTGGTTAGGGTTAGGGTACGGCTTAGGTTATGGGATAGGGTACAGGTGAGGGTATGGCATAGGGTAGGGGTTAGGGTTAGGGTTAGGGTTAGGGTTAGGGTACGGCTTCGGGTACGGGTGAGGGTATGGGTGAGGATACTGCGTAGGGTATTGGTTAGGGTTAGGGTATGGCTTAGGATACGGGTTAGGGTACGTGTTAGGGTATGGCGTACGGTATGGGTTAGGGTTAGGGTTAGGGTTAGGGTTAGGGTTAGGGTTAGGGTACGGCTTAGGATATGGGTTAGGGTATGGGTGAGGTTACGGCATAGGGTATAGTTTAGGGTAAGGGTTAGGGTTAGGGTACGGCTTAGGATACGGGTTAGGGTACGGGTGAGGGTACGGCGTAGTGTATGGTTTAGGGTTAGGGTTAGGGTTAGGGTACGGCTTAGGGTACGGGTTAGGGTACGGGTGAGGGTATGGCGTAGTGTATAGGTTAGGGTTAGGGTTAGGGTATGGCTTAGGGTACGGTGAGGGTACGGGTGAGGGTACGGTGTAGGGTATTGGTTATGGTTAGGGTACGGCTTAGAATACGGGTTAGGGTACGGGTTAGGGTACGGCATAGGTTATGGGTTAGGGTTAGGGTTAGGGTTAGGGTTAGGGTTAGGGTACGGCTTAGGGTACGGGTTAGGGTACGGGTGAGGGTACGGCGTAGTGTATAGGTTAGGGTTAGGTTTAGGGTACGGCTTAGGGTATGGGATAGGGTACGGGTGAGGGTACGGCATAGGGTAGGGGTTAGGTTTAGGGTTAGGGTTAGTGTTAGGGTTAGGGTACGGCTTAGGGTATGGGATAGGTTACGGGTGAGGGTACGGCATAGGGTAGGGTTTAGGGTTAGGTTTAGGGTTAGTGTTAGGGTTAGGGTACCGCTTAGGGTATGGGATAGGTTACGGCGTAGGGTAGCGGTTAGGTTTAGGGTTAGGGTTAGGGTTAGGGTACGGCTTAGGATACGGGTTAGGGTACGGGTGAGGGTACGGCGTAGCGTATGGGTTAGGGTTAGGGTTAGGGTTAGGGTACGGCTTAGCGTATGGGATAGGGTACGGGTGAGGGTACGGCGTAGGGTAGGGGTTAGGGTTAGAGTTAGGGTTAGGGTTAGGGTTAGGGTAAGGCTTAGGGTACGGGTGAGGGTAGGGGTGAGGGTACCGCGTAGGGTATTGGTTAGGGTTAGGATACGGCTTAGGATACGGGTTAGGGTATGGCGTAGGGTATGGGTTAGGGTTAGGGTTAGGGTTAGGGTTAGGGTTAGGGTACGGCTTAGGATACGGGTTAGGGTACGGGTGAGGGTACGGCGTAGGTTATGGGTTAGGGTTAGGGTTAGGGTTAGTTTTAGGGTTAGCGTACGGCTTAGGGTATGGGATAGGGTATGGGTGAGGGTACGGCATAGGGTAGGGTTTAGGGTTAGGGTTAGTGTTAGGGTTAGGGTACGGGTGAGGTTACGGCGTAGGGTATAGTTTAGAGTTAGGGTTAGGGTTAGGGTTAGGGTTAGGGTTAGGGTTAGGGTTAGGGTTAGGGTTAGGGTTAGGGTATGGCTTAGGGTACGGGTGAGGGTACTGTGTAGGTCATTGGTTAGTGTTAGGTTAAGGCTTAGGATACAGGTTATTGTATGGGTTAGGGTACGGCGCACGGTATGGGTAAGGGTTAGGGTTAGGGTTAGAGTTAGGGTACGGCTTAGGGTACGGGTTAGGGTACGGGTGAGGGTATGGCATAGTGTATAGGTTAGGGTTAGGGTTAGGGTACGGCTTAGGGTACGGGTTAGGTTACGGGTGAGGGTACGGCGTAGGGTATGGGTTAGGGTTAGGCTTAGGGTTAGGGTTAGTGTTAGTGTTAGGGTTAGGGTACGGCTTAGCGTATGGGATAGGGTACGGGTGAGGGTACGGCGTAGCGTAGGGGTTAGTGTTAGAGTTAGGGTTAGGGTTGGGGTTAGGGTACGGCTTAGGGTACGGGTGAGGGTACGTGTGAGGGTACTGCGTAGGGTATTGGTTAGGGTTAGGATACGGCTTAGGATACGGGTTAGGGTACGGGTTAGGGTATGGCGTAGGGTATGGGTTAGGGTTAGGGTTAGGGTTAGGGTTAGGGTTAGGGTAAGGCTTAGGATACGGGTTAGGGTACGGGTGAGGGTACGGCGTAGCGTATGGGTTAGGGTTAGGGTTAGGGTTAGGGTTAGTTTTAGGGTTAGGGGTTGGTTTAGGGTACGGGTTAGGATTATCGTACGTGTTAGGATTAGGTTTTGGGTTAGGGTTAGGGTACGCGTTAGGGTTAGGGTATAGGTTAGGGTTAGGGTACACGTTAGGATTAGGGTATTTATTAAACCTATCCCACTCTCTAGATACCACTTAGCACGTAAAGGAATATTATTTAGGGTCCAGCCATGGAGAAGATTTTCGTCACTAGGATAAGATAAAGAATAAACACATTATAAAAAAATCACATTAGGATTTTCTTTTTAACCTGTTCCTTAAAACACTAGTGCTTAGGAAATCTAATGGAGGCAAAAGCAGTCAAGGGTAGTTTAGGGTTAGGGTTAGGGTTAGGGTTAGTGTTAGGGTTAGGGTACAGCTTAGGGTATGGGATAGCGTATGGGTGAGGGTACGGCATAGGGTAGGTTTTAGGGTTAGGGTTAGTGTTAGGGTTAGGGTTAGGGTATGGCTTAGGGTACGGGTGAGGGTACTGTGTAGGTCATTGGTTAGGGTTAGGTTAAGTCTTAGGATACAGGTTATTGTATGTGTTAGGGTACGGCGCAGGGTATGGGTAAGGGTTAGGGTTAGGGTTAGGGTTAGAGTTAGGGTACGGCTTAGGGTACGGGTTAGGGTACGGGTGAGGGTACGGCGTAGTGTATAGGTTAGGGTTAGGGTTAGGGTACGGCTTAGGGTACGGGTTAGGTTACGGGTGAGGGTACGGCGTAGGGTATGGGTTAGGGTTAGGGTTAGTGTTAGTGTTAGGGTTAGGGTACGGCTTAGCGTATGGGATAGGGTACGGGTGAGGGTACGGCGTAGGGTAGGGATTAGGGTTAGAGTTAGGGTTAGGGTTGGGGTTAGGGTACGGCTTAGGGTACGGGTGAGGGTACGGGTGAGTGTACTGCGTAGGGTATTGGTTAGGGTTAGGATACGGCTTAGGATACGGGTTAGGGTACGGGTTAGGGTATCGCGTAGGGTATGGGTTAGGGTTAGGGTTAGGGTTAGGTTTAGGGTACGGCTTAGGGTACGGGTGAGGGTACGGGTGAGGGTACTGCGTAGGGTATAGGTTAGGGTTAGGATACGGCTTAGGATACGGGTTAGGGTGCGGGTTAGGGTATGGCGTAGGGTATGGGTTAGGGTTAGGGTTAGGGTTAGGGTTAGGGTTAGGGTACGGCTTAGGATACGGGTTAGGGTACGGGTGAGGGTACGGCGTAGCATATGGGTTAGGGTTAGGATTAGGGTACGTCTTAGGGTATGGGTTAGGGTACGGGTGAGGGTAAGGCGTAGGGTATTGGTTAGGGTTAGGGTACGGCTTAGGTTATGGGATAGGGTACAGGTGAGGGTATGGCATAGGGTAGGGGTTAGGGTTAGGGTTAGGGTTAGGGTTAGGGTACGGCTTCGGGTACGGGTGAGGGTATGGGTGAGGATACTGCGTAGGGTATTGGTTAGGGTTAGGGTATGGCTTAGGATACGGGTTAGGGTACGTGTTAGGGTATGGCGTACGGTATGGGTTAGGGTTAGGGTTAGGGTTAGGGTTAGGGTTAGGGTTAGGGTACGGCTTAGGATATGGGTTAGGGTATGGGTGAGGTTACGGCATAGGGTATAGTTTAGGGTAAGGGTTAGGGTTAGGGTACGGCTTAGGATACGGGTTAGGGTACGGGTGAGGGTACGGCGTAGTGTATGGTTTAGGGTTAGGGTTAGGGTTAGGGTACGGCTTAGGGTACGGGTTAGGGTACGGGTGAGGGTATGGCGTAGTGTATAGGTTAGGGTTAGGGTTAGGGTATGGCTTAGGGTACGGTGAGGGTACGGGTGAGGGTACGGTGTAGGGTATTGGTTATGGTTAGGGTACGGCTTAGAATACGGGTTAGGGTACGGGTTAGGGTACGGCATAGGTTATGGGTTAGGGTTAGGGTTAGGGTTAGGGTTAGGGTTAGGGTACGGCTTAGGGTACGGGTTAGGGTACGGGTGAGGGTACGGCGTAGTGTATAGGTTAGGGTTAGGTTTAGGGTACGGCTTAGGGTATGGGATAGGGTACGGGTGAGGGTACGGCATAGGGTAGGGGTTAGGTTTAGGGTTAGGGTTAGTGTTAGGGTTAGGGTACGGCTTAGGGTATGGGATAGGTTACGGGTGAGGGTACGGCATAGGGTAGGGTTTAGGGTTAGGTTTAGGGTTAGTGTTAGGGTTAGGGTACCGCTTAGGGTATGGGATAGGTTACGGCGTAGGGTAGCGGTTAGGTTTAGGGTTAGGGTTAGGGTTAGGGTACGGCTTAGGATACGGGTTAGGGTACGGGTGAGGGTACGGCGTAGCGTATGGGTTAGGGTTAGGGTTAGGGTTAGGGTACGGCTTAGCGTATGGGATAGGGTACGGGTGAGGGTACGGCGTAGGGTAGGGGTTAGGGTTAGAGTTAGGGTTAGGGTTGGGGTTAGGGTAAGGCTTAGGGTACGGGTGAGGGTAGGGGTGAGGGTACCGCGTAGGGTATTGGTTAGGGTTAGGATACGGCTTAGGATACGGGTTAGGGTACGGGTTAGGGTATGGCGTAGGGTATGGGTTAGGGTTAGGGTTAGGGTTAGGGTTAGGGTTAGGGTACGGCTTAGGATACGGGTTAGGGTACGGGTGAGGGTACGGCGTAGGTTATGGGTTAGGGTTAGGGTTAGGGTTAGTTTTAGGGTTAGCGTACGGCTTAGGGTATGGGATAGGGTATGGGTGAGGGTACGGCATAGGGTAGGGTTTAGGGTTAGGGTTAGTGTTAGGGTTAGGGTACGGGTGAGGTTACGGCGTAGGGTATAGTTTAGAGTTAGGGTTAGGGTTAGGGTTAGGGTTAGGGTTAGGGTTAGGGTTAGGGTTAGGGTTCGGGTTAGGGTATGGCTTAGGGTACGGGTGAGGGTACTGTGTAGGTCATTGGTTAGTGTTAGGTTAAGGCTTAGGATACAGGTTATTGTATGGGTTAGGGTACGGCGCACGGTATGGGTAAGGGTTAGGGTTAGGGTTAGAGTTAGGGTACGGCTTAGGGTACGGGTTAGGGTACGGGTGAGGGTATGGCATAGTGTATAGGTTAGGGTTAGGGTTAGGGTACGGCTTAGGGTACGGGTTAGGTTACGGGTGAGGGTACGGCGTAGGGTATGGGTTAGGGTTAGGCTTAGGGTTAGGGTTAGTGTTAGTGTTAGGGTTAGGGTACGGCTTAGCGTATGGGATAGGGTACGGGTGAGGGTACGGCGTAGCGTAGGGGTTAGTGTTAGAGTTAGGGTTAGGGTTGGGGTTAGGGTACGGCTTAGGGTACGGGTGAGGGTACGGGTGAGGGTACTGCGTAGGGTATTGGTTAGGGTTAGGATACGGCTTAGGATACGGGTTAGGGTACGGGTTAGGGTATGGCGTAGGGTATGGGTTAGGGTTAGGGTTAGGGTTAGGGTTAGGGTTAGGGTAAGGCTTAGGATACGGGTTAGGGTACGGGTGAGGGTACGGCGTAGCGTATGGGTTAGGGTTAGGGTTAGGGTTAGGGTTAGTTTTAGGGTTAGGGGTTGGTTTAGGGTACGGGTTAGGATTATCGTACGTGTTAGGATTAGGTTTTGGGTTAGGGTTAGGGTACGCGTTAGGGTTAGGGTATAGGTTAGGGTTAGGGTACACGTTAGGATTAGGGTATTTATTAAACCTATCCCACTCTCTAGATACCACTTAGCACGTAAAGGAATATTAGTAGGGATCCAGCCATGGAGAAGATTTTAGTCACTAGGATAAGATAAAGAATAAACACATTATAAAAAAATCACATTAGGATTTTCTTTTTAACCTGTTCCTTAAAACACTAGTGCTTAGGAAATCTAATAGAGGCAAAAGCAATCAAGGGTAGTTTAGGGTTAGGGTTAGGGTTAGGGTTAGTATTAGGGTTAGGGTACGGCTTAGGGTATGGGATAGGGTACGGGTGAGCGTACGGCGAAGGGTAGGGGTTAGGGTTAGTGTTAGGGTTAGGGTTAGGGTATGGCTTAGGGTACGGGTGAGGGTACTGTGTAGGTCATTGGTTAGGGTTAGGTTAAGGCTTAGGATACAGGTTATTGTATGGGTTAGGGTATGGCGCAGGGTATGGGTAAGGGTTAGGGTTAGGGTTAGGGTTAGAGTTAGGGTACGGGTTAGGTTACGGGTGAGGGTACGGTGTAGGTTATGGGTTAGGGTTAGGGTTAGGGTACGTCTTAGGGTACGGGTTAGGGTACGGGTGAGGGTACGGCGTAGGGTAAGGGTTAGGGTTAGGGTTAGGGTTAGGGTTAGTTTTAGGGTTAGGGATTGGTTTAGGGTACGGGTTAGGATTAGCGTACGTGTTAGGGTTAGGTTTTGGGTTAGGGTTAGGGTACGCGTTAGGGTTAGCGTATGGGTTAGGGTTAGGGTACACGTTAGGATTAGGGTATTTATTAAACCTATCCCACTCTCTAGATACCACGTAGCACGTAAAGGAATATTATTAGGGATCCAGCCATGGAGAAGATTTTAGTCACTAGGATAAGATAAAGAATAAACACATTATAAAAAAATCACATTAGGATTTTCTTTTTAACCTGTTCCTTAAAACACTAGTGCTTAGGAAATCTAATAGAGGCAAAAGCAATCAAGGGTAGTTTAGGGTTAGGGTTAGGGTTAGGGTTAGTGTTAGGGTTAGGGTACGGCTTAGGGTATGGGATAGGGTACGGGTGAGGGTACGGCGTAGGGTAGGGGTTAGGGTTAGGGTTAGGGTATGGCTTAGGGTACGGGTGAGGGTACGGGTGAGGGTACTGCGTAGGGTATTGGTTAGGGTTAGGGTACGGCTTAGGATACGTGTTAGGGTACGGGTTAGGGTACGCCGTAGAGTGTGGGTTAGGGTTAGGGTTAGTGTTAGGGTTAGGGTTACGGTACGTCTTAGGGTACGTGTTAGGGTACGGGTGAGGGTACGGCGTAGGTTATGGGTTAGGGTTAGGGTTAGGGTTAGGGTTAGGGTACGGCTTAGGATACGGGTTAGGGTACGGGTTTGGGTACGGCGTAGGCTATGGGTTAGGGTTAGGGTTAGTGTTAGGGTTATGGTACGGCTTAGGTTATGGGATAGGGTACAGGTGAGGGTATGGCATAGGGTAGGGGTTAGGGTTAGGGTTAGGGTTAGGGTTAGGGTTAGGGTACGGCTTAGGGTACGGGTTAGGGTATGGGTGAGGATACTGCGTAGGGTATTGGTTAGGGTTAGGGTACGGCTTAGGATACGGGTTAGGGTATGTGTTAGGGTATGGCGTACGGTATGGGTTAGGGTTAGGGTTAGGGTTAGGGTTAGGGTTAGGGTACGGCTTAGGGTACGGGTTAGGGTACGGGTGAGGTTACTGCGTAGGGTATAGTTTAGAGTTAGGGTCAGGGTACGGCTTAGGATACGGGTTAGGGTACGGGTGAGGGTACGGCGTAGCGTATGGTTTAGGGTTAGGGTTAGGGTTAGGGTACGGCTTAGGGTACGGGTTAGGGTACGGGTGAGGGTACGGCGTAGGTTATGGGTTAGGGTTAGGGTTAGGGTTAGTTTTAGGGTTAGGGATTGGTTTAGGGTACGGGTTAGGATTAGCATACTTGTTCGGGTTAGGGTTTTGGTTGGGGTTAGGGTATGCGTTAGGGTTAGGGTATGGGTTAGGTTTAGGGTACACTTTAGGATTAGGGTATTTATTTAACCTATCCCATCCTCTAGATACCACTTAGCACGTAAGGGAATATTATTTGGGGTTCAGCCATGGAGAAGATTTTAGTCACTAGGATAAGATAAAGTATAAACACATTATAAAAAAATCACATAAGGTTTTCTTTTTAACCTGTTCCTTAAAACACTAGTGTTTAGGAAATCTAATGGAGGCAAAAGCAGTAAAGGGTAGTTTAGGGTTAGGGTTAGGGTTAGGGTTAGGGTAGGGCTTAGGATACGGGTGAGGGTACTGGTGAGGGTACTGCGTAGGTTATTGGTTAGGGTTAGGGTACGGTTTAGGATACGGGTTAGGATATGGGTTAGGTTATGGCGTTGGGTATGGGTGAGGGTTAGGGTTAGGGTTAGGGTAAGGCTTTGGGTACGGGTTAGGGTACGGGTGAGGGTACGGCGTAGGGTAGAGGTTAGGGTTAGGTTTAGGGTTAGGGTACGGCTTAGGATACGGGTTAGGGTATGGGTGAGGGTACGGCGTAGCGTATGGGTTAGGGTTAGGGTTAGGGTTAGGGTTAGTTTTAGGGTTAGGGCTTGGTTTAGGGTACGGGTTAGGATTAGCGTACGTGTTAGGGTTAGGGTTTGGGTTAGGGTTAGGGTACGCATTAGGGTTAGGGTATGGGTTAGGGTTAGGGTACACGTTAGGTTTAGGGTATTTATTAAACCTATCCCACTCTCTAGATACCACTTAGCACGTAAAGGAATATTATTTAGGGTCCAGCCATGGAGAAGATTTTCGACACTAGGATAAGATAAAGAATAAACACATTATAAAAAAATCACATTAGGATTTTCTTTTTAACCTGTTCCTTAAAACACTCGTGCTTAGGAAATTTAATGGAGGCAAAAGCAGTCAAGGGTAGTTTAGTGTTAGGGTTAGGGTTAGGGTTAGTGTTAGGGTTAGGGTACGGCTTAGGGTATGGGATAGGGTATGGGTGAGGGTACGGCATAGGGTAGGGTTTAGGGTTAGTGTTAGTGTTAGGGTTAGGGTTAGAGTATGGCTTCGGGTACGGGTGAGGGTACTGTGTAGGTCATTGGTTAGGGTTAGGCTAAGGCTTAGGATACAGGTTATTGTATGGGTTAGGGTACGGCGCAGGGTATGGGTAAGGGTTAGGGTTAGGGTTAAGTTTAGAGTTAGGGTACGGCTTAGGGTACGGGTTAGGGTACGGGTGAGGGTACGGCATAGTGTATAGGTTAGGGTTAGGGTTAGGGTACGGCTTAGGGTACGGGTTAGGTTACGGGTGAGGGTACGGCATAGGGTATGGGTTAGGGTTAGGGTTAGGGTTAGGGTTAGTGTTAGTGTTAGGGTTAGGGTACGGCTTAGGGTATGGGATAGGGTACGGGTGAGGGTACTGCGTAGGGTATTGGTTAGGGTTAGGATACGGCTTAGGATACGGGTTAGGGTACGGGTTAGGGTATGGCGTAGGGTATGGGTTAGGGTTAGGGTTAGGGTTAGGGTTAGGGTTAGGGTACGGCTTAGGATACGGGTTAGGGTACGGGTGAAGGTACGGCGTAGCGTATGGGTTAGGGTTAGGGTTAGGGTTAGGGTACGGCTTAGGTTATGGGATAGGGTACAGGTGAGGGTATGGCATAGGGTATGGGTTAGGGTTAGGGTTAGGGTTAGGGTTAGGGTTAGGGTACGGCTTAGGGTACGGGTGAGGGTATGGGTGAGGATACTGCATAGGGTATTGGTTAGGGTTAGGGTACGGCTTAGGATATGGGTTAGGGTACATGTTAGGGTATGGCGTACGGTATGGGTTAGGGTTAGGGTTAGGGTTAGGTTTAGGGTACGGCTTAGGGTACGGGTTAGGGTACGAGTGAGGGTATGGCGTAGTGTATAGGTTAGGGTTAGGGTTAGGGTTAGGGTACGGCTTAGGTTACGGGTTAGGGTACGGGTGAGGTTACGGCGTAGGGTATAGTTTAGGGTTAGGGTTAGGGTTAGGGTACGGCTTAGGATACGGGTTAGGGTACGGGTGAGGATACGGCGTAGCGTATGGTTTAGGGTTAGGGTTAGGGTTACGGTACGGCTTAGGGTACGGGTTAGGGTACGGGTGAGGGTACGTTGTAGGTTATGGGTTAGGGTTAGGGTTAGGGTTAGGGTTTGTTTTAGGGTTAGGGATTGGTTTAGGGTACGGGTTAGGATTAGCATACGTGTTCGGTTTAGGGTTTTGGTTAGGGTTAGGGTACGCGTTAGGGTTAGGGTATGGGTTAGGTTTAGGGTACACTTTAGGATTAGGGTATTTATTAAACCTATCCCACTCTCTAGATACCACTTAGCACGTAAAGGAATATTATTTTGGGTTCAGCCATGGAGAAGATTTTAGTCACTAGGATAAGATAAAGAATAAACACATTATAAAAAAATCGCATAAGGTTTTCTTTTTAACCTGTTCCTTAAAACACTAGTGTTTAGGAAATCTAATGGAGGCAAAAGCAGTAAAGGGTAGTTTAGGGTTAGGGTTAGGGTTAGGGTTAGGGTAGGGCTTAGGATACGGGTGAGGGTACTGGTGAGGGTACTTCGTAGGTTATTGGTTAGGGTTAGGGTACGGCTTAGGATACGGGTTAGGATATGGGTTAGGTTACGGCGTTGGGTATGGGTGAGGGTTAGGGTTAGGGTTAGGGTAAGGCTTTGGGTACGGGTTAGGGTACGGGTGAGGGTACGGCGTAGGGTAGAGGTTAGGGTTAGGTTTAGGATTAGGGTACAGCTTAGGATACGGGTTAGGGTATGGGTGAGGGTACGGCGTAGCGTATGGGTTAGGGTTAGGGTTAGGGTTAGGGTTAGTTTTAGGGTTAGGGATTGGTTTAGGGTACGGGTTAGGATTAGCGTACGTGTTAGGGTTAGGGTTTGGGTTAGGGTTAGGGTACGCATTAGGGTTAGGGTATGGGTTAGGGTTAGGGTACACGTTAGGATTAGGGTATTTATTAAACCTATCCCACTCTCTAGATACCACTTAGCACGTAAAGGAATATTATTTAGGGTCCAGCCATGGAGAAGATTTTCGTCACTAGGATAAGATAAAGAATAAACACATTATAAAAAAATCACATTAGGATGTTCTTTTTAACCTGTTCCTTAAAACACTAGTGCTTAGGAAATCTAATGGAGGCAAAAGCAGTCAAGGGAAGTTTAGGGTTAAGGTTAGGGTTAGGGTTAGTGTTAGGGTTAGGGTACGGCTTAGGGTATGGGATAGGGTATGGGTGAGGGTACAGCATAGGGTAGGGTTTAGGGTTAGGGTTAGTGTTAGGGTTAGGGTTAGGGTATGGCTTAGGGTACGGGTGAGGGTACTGTGTGGGTCATTGGTTAGGGTTAGGTTAAGGCTTAGGATACAGGTTATTGTATTGATTAGGGTACGGCGCAGGGTATGGGTTAGGGTTAGGGTTAGGGTTAGTGTTACTGTTAGGGTTAGGGTACGGCTTAGCGTATGGGATAGGGTACGGGTGAGGGTACGGCGTTGGGTAGGGGTTAGGGTTAGGGTTAGGGTTAGGGTTAGGGTATGGCTTAGGGTACGGGTGAGGGTACGGGTGAGGGTACTGCGTAGGGTATTGGTTAGGGTTAGGGTACGGCTTAGGATACGTGTTAGGGTACGGGTTAGGGTACGGCGTAGAGTGTGGGTTAGGGTTAGGGTTAGTGTTAGGGTTAGGGTTACGGTACGTCTTAGGGTACGTGTTAGGGTACGGGTGAGGGTACGGCGTAGGTTATGGGTTAGGGTTAGGGTTAGGGTTAGGGTTAGGGTACGGCTTAGGATACGGGTTAGGGTACGGGTGAGGGTACGGCATAGGTTATGGGTTAGGGTTAGGGTTAGTGTTAGGGTTATGGTACGGCTTAGGTTATGGGATAGGGTACAGGTGAGGGTATGGCATAGGGTAGGGGTTAGGGTTAGGGTTAAGGTTAGGGTTAGGGTTAGGGTACGGCTTAGGGTACGGGTGAGGGTATGGGTGAGGATACTGCGTAGGGTTTGGTTAGGGTTAGGGTACGGCTTAGGATACGGGTTAGGGTACGTGTTAGGGTATGGCGTACGGTATGGGTTAGGGTTAGGGTTAGGGTTAGGGTTAGGGTTAGGGTTAGGGTACGGCTTAGGGTTCGGGTTAGGGTACGGGTGAGGTTACAGCGTAGGGTATAGTTTAGGTTTAGGGTTAGGGTTAGGGTACGGCTTAGGATACGGGTTCGGGTACGGGTGAGGGTACGGCGTAGCGTATGGTTTAGGGTTAGGGTTAGGGTTAGGGTACGGCTTAGGGTATGGGATAGGGTACGGGTGAGGGTATGACGTAGGGTAGGGGTTAGGTTTAGGGTTAGGGTTAGTGTTAGGGTTAGGGTACGGCTTAGGTTATGGGATAGGTTACGGGTGAGGATACGGCGTAGGGTAAGGGTTAGGGTTAGGTTTAGGGTTAGTGTTAGGTTTAGGGTACCGCTTAGGGTATGGGATAGGGTACGGCGTAGGGTAGCGGTTAGGGTTAGGGTTAGGGTTAGGGTTAGGGTACGGCTTAGGATACGGGTTAGGGTACGGGTGAGGGTACGGCGTAGGTTATGGGTTAGGGTTAGGGATAGGGTTAGGGTTAGTTTTAGGGTTAGGGATTGGTTTAGGGTACGGGTTAGGATTAGCATACTTGTTCGGGTTAGGGTTTTGGTTAGGGTTAGGGTATGCGTTAGGGTTAGGGTATGGGTTAGGTTTAGGGTACACGTTAGGATTAGGGTATTTATTAAACCTATCCCACTCTCTAGATACCACTTAGCACGTAAAGGAATATTATTTGGGGTTCAGCCATGGAGAAGATTTTCGTCACTAGGATAAGATAAAGAATAAACACATTATAAAAAAATCACATAAGGTTTTCTTTTTAACCTGTTCCTTAAAACACTAGTGTTTAGGAAATCTAATGGAGGCAAAAGCAGTAAAGGGTAGTTTAGGGTTAGGGTTAGGGTTAGGGTTAGGGTACGGCTTAGGATACGGGTGAGGTTACTGGTGAGGGTACTGCGTAGGTTATTGGTTAGGGTTAGGGTACGGCTTAGGATACGGGTTAGGATATGGGTTAGGTTACGTCGTTGGGTATGGGTGAGGGTTAGGGTTAGGGTTAGGGTAAGGCTTTGGGTACGGGTTAGGGTACGGGTGAGGGTACGGCGTAGGGTAGAGGTTAGGGTTAGGTTTAGGGTTAGGGTACGGCTTAGGATACGGGTTAGGGTATGGGTGAGGGTACGGCGTAGCGTATGGGTTAGGGTTAGGGTAAGGGTTAGGGTTAGTTTTAGGGTTAGGGATTGGTTTAGGGTACGGGTTAGGATTAGCGTAAGTGTTAGGGTTAGGGTTTGGGTTAGGGTTAGGGTACGCGTTAGGGTTAGGGTATGGGTTAGGGTTAGGGTACGCGTTAGGATTAGGGTATTTATTAAACCTATCCCACTCTCTAGATACCACTTAGCACGTAAAGGAATATTATTTAGGGTCCAGCCATGGAGAATATTTTCGTCACTAGGATAAGATAAAGAATAATCACATTATAAAAAAATCACATTAGGATTTTCTTTTTAACCTGTTCCTTAAAACACTAGTGCTTAGGAAATCTAATGGAGGCAAAAGCAGTCAAGGGTAGTTTAGGGTTAGGGTTAGGGTTAGGGTTAGTGTTAGGGTTAGGGTACGGCTTAGGGTATGGGATAGGGTATGGGTGAGGGTACGGCATAGGGTAGGGTTTAGGGTTAGGGTTAGTGTTAGGGTTAGGGTTAGGGTATGGCTTAGGGTACGGGTGAGGGTACTGTGTAGGTCATTGGTTAGGGTTAGGTTAAGGCTTAGGATACAGGTTAATGTATGGGTTAGGGTACGGCGCAGGGTATGGGTAAGGGTTAGGGTTAGGGTTAGGGTTAGAGTTAGGGTACGGCTTAGGGTACGGGTTAGGGTACGGGTGAGGGTACGGCGTAGTGTATAGGTTAGGGTTAGGGTTAGGGTACGGCTTAGGGTACGGGTTAGGTTACGGGTGAGGGTACGGCGTAGGGTATGGGTTAGGGTTAGGGTTAGGGTTAGGGTTAGTGTTAGTGTTAGCGTTAGGGTACGGCTTAGCGTATGGGATAGGGTACGGGTGAGGGTACGGCATAGGGTAGGGGTTAGGGTTAGAGTTAGGGTTAGGGTTGGGGTTAGGGTACGGCTTAGGGTACGGGTGAGGGTACGGGTGAGGGTACTGCGTAGGGTATTGGTTAGGGTTAGGATATGGCTTAGGATACGGGTTAGGGTACGGGTTAGGGTATGGCGTAGGGTATGGGTTACGGTTAGTGTTAGGGTTAGGGTTAGGGTTAGGGTACGGCTTAGGATACGGGTTCGGGTACGGGTGAGGGTACGGCGTAGCGTATGGGTTAGGGTTAGGGTTAGGGTACGTCTTAGGCTACGGGTTAGGGTACGGGTGAGGGTACGGCGTAGGGTAAGGGTTAGGGTTAGGGTTAGGGTTAGGGTTAGTTTTAGGGTTAGGGATTGGTTTAGGGTACGGGTTAGGATTAGCGTACGTGTTAGGGTTAGGTTTTGGGTTAGGGTTAGGGTACGCGTTAGGGTTAGGGTATGGGTTAGGGTTAGGGTACACGTTAGGATTAGGGTATTTATTAAACCTATCCCACTCTCTAGATACCACTTAGCACGTAAAGGAATATTATTAGGGATCCAGCCATGGAGAAGATTTTAGTCACTAGGATAAGATAAAGAATAAACACATTATAAAAAAATCACATTAGGATTTTCTTTTTAACCTGTTACTTAAAACACTAGTGCTTAGGAAATCTAATGGAGGCAAAAGCAATCAAGGGTAGTTTAGGGTTAGGTTTAGGGTTAGGGTTAGTGTTAGCTTTAGGGTACCGCTTAGGGTATGGGATAGGGTACGGCGTAGGGTAGCGGTTAGGGTTAGGGTTAGGGTTAGGGTAGGGCTTAGGATACGGGTGAGGTTACTGGTGAGGGTACTGCGTAGGTTATTGGTTAGGGTTAGGGTGCGGCTTAGGATACGGGTTAGGATATGGGTTAGGTTACGGCGTTGGGTATGGGTGAGGGTTAGGGTTAGGGTTAGGGTAAGGCTTTGGGTACGGGTTAGGGTACGGGTGAGGGTACGGCGTAGGGTAGAGGTTAGGGTTAGGTTTAGGGTTAGGGTACGGCTTAGGATACGGGTTAGGGTATGGGTGAGGGTATGGCGTAGCGTATGGGTTAGGGTTAGGGTTAGGGTTAGGGTTAGTTTTAGGGTTAGGGATTGGTTTAGGGTACGGGTTAGGATTAGCGTACGTGTTAGGGTTAGGGTTTGGGTTAGGATTAGGGTACGCGTTAGGGTTAGGGTATGGGATAGGGTTAGGGTACGCGTTAGGATTAGGGTATTTATTAAACCTATCCCACTCTCTAGATACCACTTAGCACGTAAAGGAATATTATTTAGGGTCCAGCCATGGAGAATATTTTCGTCACTAGGATAAGATAAAGAATAATCACATTATAAAAAAATCACATTAGGATTTTCTTTTTAACCTGTTCCTTAAAACACTAGTGCTTATGAAATCTAATGGAGGCAAAAGCAGTCAAGGGTAGTTTAGGGTTAGGGTTAGGGTTAGGGTTAGTGTTAGGGTTAGGGTACGGCTTAGGGTATGGGATAGGGTATGGGTGAGGGTACGGCATAGGGTAGGGTTTAGGGTTAGGGTTAGTGTTAGGGTTAGGGTTAGGGTATGGCTTAGGGTACGGGTGAGGGTACTGTGTAGGTCATTGGTTAGGGTTAGGTTAAGGCTTAGGATACAGGTTATTGTATGGGTTAGGGTACGGCGCAGGGTATGGGTAAGGTTTAGGTTTAGGGTTAGGGTTAGAGTTAGGGTACGGCTTAGGGTACGGGTTAGGGCACGGGTGAGGGTATGGCGTAGTGTATAGGTTAGGGTTAGGGTTAGGGTACGGCTTAGGGTACGGGTTAGGTTACGGGTGAGGTTACGGCGTAGGGTATGGGTTAGGGTTAGGGTTAGGGTTAGTGTTAGTGTTAGGGTTAGGGTACGGCTTAGCGTATGGGATAGGGTACGGGTGAGGGTACCGCGTAGGGTAGGGGTTAGGGTTAGAGTTAGGTTTAGGGTTGGGGTTAGGGTACGGCTTATGGTACGGGTGAGGGTACGGGTGAGGGTACTGCGTAGGGTATTGGTTAGGGTTAGGATATGGCTTAGGATACGGGTTAGGGTACGGGTTAGGGTATGGTGTAGGGTATGGGTTAGGGTTAGGGTTAGGGTTAGGGTTAGGGTTAGGGTACGGCTTAGGATACGGGTTAGGGTACGGGTGAGGGTACGTCGTAGCGTATGGGTTAGGGTTAGGGTTAGGGTACGTCTTAGGATACGGGTTAGGGTACGGGTGAGTGTACGGCGTAGGGTAAGGGTTAGGGTTAGGGTTAGGGTTAGTTTTAGGGTTAGGGATTGGTTTAGGGTACGGCTTAGGATTAGCGTACGTGTTAGGGTTAGGTTTTGGGTTAGGGTTAGGGTACGCGTTAGGGTTAGGGTATGGGTTAGGGTTAGGGTACACGTTAGGATTAGGGTATTTATTAAACCTATCCCACTCTCTAGATACCACTTAGCACGTAAAGGAATATTATTTGGGGTTCAGCCATGGAGAAGATTTTAGTCACTAGGATAAGATAAAGAATAAACACATTATAAAAAAAATCACATAAGGTTTTCTTTTTAACCTGTTCTTTAAAACACTAGTGTTTAGTAAATCTAATGGAGGCAAAAGCAGTAAAGGGTAGTTTAGGGTTAGGGTTAGGGTTAGGGTTAGGGTAGGGCTTAGGATACGGGTGAGGGTACTGGTGAGGATACTGCGTAGGTTATTGGTTAGGGTTAGGGTATGGCTTAGGATACGGGTTAGGATATGGGTTAAGTTACGGCGTTGGCTATGGGTGAGGGTTAGGGTTAGGGTTAGGGTAAGGCTTTGGGTACGGGTTAGGGTACGGGTGAGGGTACGGCGTAGGGTAGAGGTTAGGGTTAGGTTTAGGGTTAGGGTACGGCTTAGGATACGGGTTAGGGTATGGGTGAGGGTACGGCGTAGCGTATGGGTTAGGGTTAGGGTTAGGGTTAGGGTTAGTTTTAGGGTTAGGGATTGGTTTAGGGTACGGGTTAGGATTAGCGTACTTGTTAGTGTTAGGGTTTGGGTTAGGGTTAGGGTACGCATTAGGGTTAGGGTGTGGGTTAGGGTTAGGGTACACGTTAGGATTAGGGTATTTATTAAACCTATCCCACTCTCTAGATACCACTTAGCACGTAAAGGAATATTATTTAGGGTCCAGCCATGGAGAAGATTTTCGTTACTAGGATAAGATAAAGAATAAACACATTATAAAAAAATCACATTAGGATTTTCTTTTTAACCTGTTCCTTAAAACACTAGTGCTTAGGAAATCTAATAGAGGCAAAAGCAATCAAGGGTAGTTTAGGGTTAGGGTTAGGGTTAGGGTTAGTGTTAGGGTTAGGGTACGGCTTAGGGTATGGGATAGGGTACGGGTGAGGGTACGGCGTAGGGTAGGGGTTAGGGTTAGGGTTAGTGTTAGGGTTAGGGTATGGCTTAGGGTACGGGTGAGGGTACGGGTGAGGGTACTGCGTAGGGTATTGGTTAGGGTTAGGGTACGTCTTAGGATACGTGTTAGGGTACGGGTTAGGGTACGGCGTAGAGTGTGGGTTAGGGTTAGGGTTAGTGTTAGGGTTAGGGTTACGGTACGTCTTAGGGTACGTGTTAGGGTACGGGTGAGGGTAAGGCGTAGGTTATGGGTTAGGGTTAGGGTTAGGGTTAGGGTTAGGGTACGGCTTAGGATACGGGTGAGGGTACGGGTGAGGGTACGGCGTAGGTTATGGGTTAGGGTTAGGGTTAGTGTTAGGGTTATGGTACGGCTTAGGTTATGGGATAGGGTACAGGTGAGGGTATGGCATAGGGTAGGGGTTAGGGTTAGGTTTAGGGTTAGGGTTAGGGTTAGGGTACGCCTTAGGGTACGGGTGAGGGTATGGGTGAGGATACTGCGTAGGGTATTGGTTAGGGTTAGGGTACGGCTTAGGATACGGGTTAGGGTACGTGTTAGGGTATGGCGTACGCTATGTGTTAGGGTTAGGTTTAGGGTTAGGGTTAGGGTTAGGGTACGGCTTAGGGTACGGGTTAGGGTACGGGTGAGGTTACGGCGTAGGGTATAGTTTAGGGTTAGGGTTAGGGTTAGGGTACGGCTTAGGGTACGGTTTAGGGTATGGGTGAGGGTATGGCGTAGTGTATAGGTTAGGGTTAGTGTTAGGGTTAGGGTACAGCTTAGGGTACGGGTGAGGGTACGGGTGAGGGTACTGCGTAGGGTATTGGTTAGGGTTAGGATACGGCTTAGGATACGAGTTAGGGTACGGGTTAGGGTATGGCGTAGGGTATGGGTTAGGGTTAGGTTTAGGGTTAGGGTTAGGGTTAGGGTTAGGGTTAGGGTACGGCTTAGGTTATGGGATAGGGTACAGGTGAGGGTATGGCATAGGGTATGGGTTAGGGTTAGGGTTAGGGTTAGGGTTAGGGTACGGCTTATGGTACGGGTGAGTGTATGGGTGAGGATACTGCGTAGGGTATTGGTTAGGGTTACGGTACGTCTTAGGATACGGGTTAGGGTACGGGTGAGGGTACGGCGTAGGTTATGGGTTAGGGTTAGGGTTAGTGTTAGGGTTATGGTACGGCTTAGGTTATGGGATAGGGTACAGGTGAGGGTATGGCATAGGGTAGGGTTTAGGGTTAGGGTTAGGGTTAGGTTTAGGGTTAGGGTACGGTTTAGGGTACGGGTGAGGGTATGGGTGAGGGTACTGCATAGGGTATTGGTTAAGGTTAGGGTACGGCTTAGGGTACGGGTTAGGGTACGGGTGAGGTTACGGCGTAGGGTATAGTTTAGGGTTAGGGTTAGGGTTAGGGTACGGCTTAGGATACGGGTTAGGGTACGGGTGAGGGTACGGCGTAGCGTATGGTTTAGGTTTAGGGTTAGGGTTAGGGTACGGCTTAGGGTACGGGTTAGGGTACGGGTGAGGGTACGGTGTAGGTTATGGGTTAGGGTTAGGGTTAGGGTTAGGGTTAGTTTTAGGGTACCGCTTAGGGTATGGGATAGGGTACGGCGTAGGGTAGCGGTTAGGGTTAGGGTTAGGGTTAGGGTACGGCTTAGGATACGGGTTAGGGTACGGGTGAGGGTACGGCGTAGGTTATGGGTTAGGGTTAGGGATAGGGTTAGGGTTAGTTTTAGGGTTAGGGATTGGTTTAGGGTACGGGTTAGGATTAGCATACTTGTTCGGGTTAGGGTTTTGGTTAGGGTTAGGGTATGCGTTAGGGTTAGGGTATGGGTTAGGTTTAGGGTACACGTTAGGATTAGGGTATTTATTAAACCTATCCCACTCTCTAGATACCACTTAGCACGTAAAGGAATATTATTTGGGGTTCAGCCATGGAGAAGATTTTCGTCACTAGGATAAGATAAAGAATAAACACATTATAAAAAAATCACATAAGGTTTTCTTTTTAACCTGTTCCTTAAAACACTAGTGTTTAGGAAATCTAATGGAGGCAAAAGCAGTAAAGGGTAGTTTAGGGTTAGGGTTAGGGTTAGGGTTAGGGTACGGCTTAGGATACGGGTGAGGTTACTGGTGAGGGTACTGCGTAGGTTATTGGTTAGGGTTAGGGTACGGCTTAGGATACGGGTTAGGATATGGGTTAGGTTACGGCGTTGGGTATGGGTGAGGGTTAGGGTTAGGGTTAGGGTAAGGCTTTGGGTACGGGTTAGGGTACGGGTGAGGGTACGGCGTAGGGTAGAGGTTAGGGTTAGGTTTAGGGTTAGGGTACGGCTTAGGATACGGGTTAGGGTATGGGTGAGGGTACGGCGTAGCGTATGGGTTAGGGTTAGGGTAAGGGTTAGGGTTAGTTTTAGGGTTAGGGATTGGTTTAGGGTACGGGTTAGGATTAGCGTAAGTGTTAGGGTTAGGGTTTGGGTTAGGGTTAGGGTACGCGTTAGGGTTAGGGTATGGGTTAGGGTTAGGGTACGCGTTAGGATTAGGGTATTTATTAAACCTATCCCACTCTCTAGATACCACTTAGCACGTAAAGGAATATTATTTAGGGTCCAGCCATGGAGAATATTTTCGTCACTAGGATAAGATAAAGAATAATCACATTATAAAAAAATCACATTAGGATTTTCTTTTTAACCTGTTCCTTAAAACACTAGTGCTTAGGAAATCTAATGGAGGCAAAAGCAGTCAAGGGTAGTTTAGGGTTAGGGTTAGGGTTAGGGTTAGTGTTAGGGTTAGGGTACGGCTTAGGGTATGGGATAGGGTATGGGTGAGGGTACGGCATAGGGTAGGGTTTAGGGTTAGGGTTAGTGTTAGGGTTAGGGTTAGGGTATGGCTTAGGGTACGGGTGAGGGTACTGTGTAGGTCATTGGTTAGGGTTAGGTTAAGGCTTAGGATACAGGTTAATGTATGGGTTAGGGTACGGCGCAGGGTATGGGTAAGGGTTAGGGTTAGGGTTAGGGTTAGAGTTAGGGTACGGCTTAGGGTACGGGTTAGGGTACGGGTGAGGGTACGGCGTAGTGTATAGGTTAGGGTTAGGGTTAGGGTACGGCTTAGGGTACGGGTTAGGTTACGGGTGAGGGTACGGCGTAGGGTATGGGTTAGGGTTAGGGTTAGGGTTAGGGTTAGTGTTAGTGTTAGCGTTAGGGTACGGCTTAGCGTATGGGATAGGGTACGGGTGAGGGTACGGCATAGGGTAGGGGTTAGGGTTAGAGTTAGGGTTAGGGTTGGGGTTAGGGTACGGCTTAGGGTACGGGTGAGGGTACGGGTGAGGGTACTGCGTAGGGTATTGGTTAGGGTTAGGATATGGCTTAGGATACGGGTTAGGGTACGGGTTAGGGTATGGCGTAGGGTATGGGTTACGGTTAGTGTTAGGGTTAGGGTTAGGGTTAGGGTACGGCTTAGGATACGGGTTCGGGTACGGGTGAGGGTACGGCGTAGCGTATGGGTTAGGGTTAGGGTTAGGGTACGTCTTAGGCTACGGGTTAGGGTACGGGTGAGGGTACGGCGTAGGGTAAGGGTTAGGGTTAGGGTTAGGGTTAGGGTTAGTTTTAGGGTTAGGGATTGGTTTAGGGTACGGGTTAGGATTAGCGTACGTGTTAGGGTTAGGTTTTGGGTTAGGGTTAGGGTACGCGTTAGGGTTAGGGTATGGGTTAGGGTTAGGGTACACGTTAGGATTAGGGTATTTATTAAACCTATCCCACTCTCTAGATACCACTTAGCACGTAAAGGAATATTATTAGGGATCCAGCCATGGAGAAGATTTTAGTCACTAGGATAAGATAAAGAATAAACACATTATAAAAAAATCACATTAGGATTTTCTTTTTAACCTGTTACTTAAAACACTAGTGCTTAGGAAATCTAATGGAGGCAAAAGCAATCAAGGGTAGTTTAGGGTTAGGTTTAGGGTTAGGGTTAGTGTTAGCTTTAGGGTACCGCTTAGGGTATGGGATAGGGTACGGCGTAGGGTAGCGGTTAGGGTTAGGGTTAGGGTTAGGGTAGGGCTTAGGATACGGGTGAGGTTACTGGTGAGGGTACTGCGTAGGTTATTGGTTAGGGTTAGGGTGCGGCTTAGGATACGGGTTAGGATATGGGTTAGGTTACGGCGTTGGGTATGGGTGAGGGTTAGGGTTAGGGTTAGGGTAAGGCTTTGGGTACGGGTTAGGGTACGGGTGAGGGTACGGCGTAGGGTAGAGGTTAGGGTTAGGTTTAGGGTTAGGGTACGGCTTAGGATACGGGTTAGGGTATGGGTGAGGGTATGGCGTAGCGTATGGGTTAGGGTTAGGGTTAGGGTTAGGGTTAGTTTTAGGGTTAGGGATTGGTTTAGGGTACGGGTTAGGATTAGCGTACGTGTTAGGGTTAGGGTTTGGGTTAGGATTAGGGTACGCGTTAGGGTTAGGGTATGGGATAGGGTTAGGGTACGCGTTAGGATTAGGGTATTTATTAAACCTATCCCACTCTCTAGATACCAATTAGCACGTAAAGGAATATTATTTAGGGTCCAGCCATGGAGAATATTTTCGTCACTAGGATAAGATAAAGAATAATCACATTATAAAAAAATCACATTAGGATTTTCTTTTTAACCTGTTCCTTAAAACACTAGTGCTTATGAAATCTAATGGAGGCAAAAGCAGTCAAGGGTAGTTTAGGGTTAGGGTTAGGGTTAGGGTTAGTGTTAGGGTTAGGGTACGGCTTAGGGTATGGGATAGGGTATGGGTGAGGGTACGGCATAGGGTAGGGTTTAGGGTTAGGGTTAGTGTTAGGGTTAGGGTTAGGGTATGGCTTAGGGTACGGGTGAGGGTACTGTGTAGGTCATTGGTTAGGGTTAGGTTAAGGCTTAGGATACAGGTTATTGTATGGGTTAGGGTACGGCGCAGGGTATGGGTAAGGTTTAGGTTTAGGGTTAGGGTTAGAGTTAGGTTACGGCTTAGGGTACGGGTTAGGGCACGGGTGAGGGTAT